>NC_056736.1:539134476-539434476 GCF_019279795.1 Protopterus annectens
TGCATCCTACCGTTTTTTCCCATAATCTGTATATGTAGTAACTACATCCTAACTACAACAAGTACTCAGAATCTTCAGAAAGATAATTTCTGTCATTGTGCTTGTATTCTAACTCTAACCCCTCCTATAATAATGTATTTGTAATTGTCACGTGTATATCCATTGCATGCCTTCTATAAAAATTAACAGGTATCATGTAAGAGCTTAGACCCCCCCCCCCGCCCCCACCCCCAGTCACTCTACTGACATGTTTGTTTTCCCTGGCAAGGCCATATGGCTCATTCATTCCCTCGGTTGCCATTATTTGCAGAGATAGTCTGTTTTTTCCCTTATTCCCCATGCATTCTTGTTGGCATCCAAGGGTTGAAATGCAGTGGGCATTTTGCAGTGCATGCCACCATACCTCCCAACCATACCAAATTACTCTGTATTTACCGAGTTTTGGGGTCCAAATGAAGGGGTGCCACGATTCCCGATTGGCACCCCTTCATTTCCGATTTTTTTTTGCTTCATTTTTTTTTTTAAATTCGCACTGTCGGCGCTGACGTCATCACGTGTGCGATGACGTCAGCGCCGTCAGGGCTACCAGCCATTCGGAATTGAGCTCAAGGAGCTCACGTCATTATTTCCGTCTGGTTGCAAGCGGGAAGGAAAATACAGCACCGACTGAGCACTACTAGGCAGTAACACACTATCATTCACTAAACTATGGCAGTAATGCCTTTATTTTTTTCCAAGCTGGCTGCGACTCTGCGAACAGGAATACAGCACAGCAGCAATGGAATTACAGGCAGCAGTGCTATTAGTTTTATTTTTCCAAGCAGCAGGCAGCGCGAGCAGGTAAGCATGGGACGGAACGTCCTTTTCCTTTACAGAAGCAGTAATCACAGGCTGAAAGATCCCTGTGGAACCTGTGGCTATAGCTTAAGAAAAGAATTAGGGGGGACGTTTTAGGATAGTGTGGTGGGAAGAAGTAGCATTGCTGGCTGTGATTTTTTTCAGAAATCAAGAAGATCCAGCTGCTGATGTCAGTTAACTCTGAGAAGTCGTTAGTCGTCCTCTTCAGAAAGGTACAAGTACGGTGTTTGCTTCTAGAAAGTATGGTATACAAAATTTGAGGATGAAACTTTATAGTTTATTATATTGTTATATGGTGCTTTATCAGACAAGACAGAGGGATTCAACAGCAAAACATACAACCTCTTTTGTCTGTTCACACATGTATCTGTAGCCTAACCTGAAAAAATAGGACAGTGCTTATTAGCTTTAATTTATTGGTGGCTGGCTGCACATACTCTTTTGTTCTACAGAGACATAGAGTGTCTTTTTTTCATGAAATCAGTTTACGGAGAGTAAGCTTTGTATTTCTGAAAGAGGGTATTGATTTTTAAATGCAGTCTAACATAGCATAGGAAATGAATACTGAGATGCTACTGAACAGTAGTTTGGCAGGATGCGCTTGATAGGCAGATCTTGCATTGTTTTATATAACAACATTTTGTCATGCTGAGCATGTTGATCTCTAGTCTGCATTTTTTTTCTTAAAATGACTAATTTAGGAGATGAATTATGAGACTAGCAATTAGGTAAGCTTCTTAGCTGTTTTGCATGGATGGATTAGAGAGAAAAAAAACAGCATCTTTTGAGATGTAGATGTCATTTTATGCTAAAAGGTAGTGTCCTTTTGCAAAGAGCCTCTAAACTGCCAACCCCCAGCTTAGTCTCATTCCATGAGGTGATGCTTTCCTCAAGTCTGTGCTATGAAATGAAACAGTCACTGCATGCAGTAATGCTTCATGCCTGCAGGTAATGGCAAATGACTCAAGTCACAACTCATGTTCTTTTTTTTTTTTTTTTTTTAAATAATTACTTCAGCTGCTTGTCTGATGTGTAAATGCTTGGAAAGAATAGCTTGGTCTGGAGATTTTTAAAACAAAACAAAAAATGCTTTTTGATTATTTTTCTTCTGTACTTGCTTTTCCTGTTGAAAGTGAAACTGTTGCAGTCATAACTGTAGGGTGCTCCTGCCGGCAGGCAGCCCGAGGTCGGCCAGAATCCCAAAGTCTGGGTCCGGCGTCGGCTGTACAAGCTAGTACCCTGACGTCAGTACGCTCTGGTACATAGCCCTCAGCCGACGCTATCTTCTCCAGTCTTTCTTGCCGTGCGGTGGAAAGCAGCTCGCAAGTCGTTGGTTGGCGATTTTCGAACAGCGTATTTTGTTGTTGTCAGTCCGAAGTTCTTACTTCTCTTCTCAAATAACTGCCCGTTGGGTTTACCCGTTAGAATCTTTTCCTTGTTCCTCCGATGTCAGAAAAAGTTAATAATTGTATATCGGAAACAAATACATAAAGATTTCACTCTTACTGTCTACCTTGCTTAGGCCGTTGTCGGTTCTGTGCCAGATTCAATTCTCGTACTATCAAGCCAGATGCGATTGGGCTCTAAATTATTTTGGCAGACGCTTCAATTATAGAATGTCGCCGGACACTACCGAACTCAAAAGGCGCAAAGACAAAGACAGGCCTCGAGGTCCAAACAGGACTCGTAGCTGGAGCTACGCTCGGCTGTCGCCAGCGTGTAATCAGTGAGGCGCTTTTGCAGCCCCTGTCGTCCGCTTGAACCAATGGCGATACAGACTCCCATGGGGAGCCATCAAGGCCTACTATTTTAACTGCTGCAGGACCTTTCGACGCCGCTCCTCAGATGGGTCGGAACGCTGTGCAGGTGCCGGCTTCTGAGGGGGTTTTCAGGCCTACTCACATCACTATTTCAAAGGCAAAGGCAAAGACAAAGACTCCTGTTAAGTCTAAAGTTCCTGCCCAAGCTACTTCTGAATCTACTCCCAGGACACAGAAGCAATTATTAAAGATGGCTGAAGATTTACTTACCATGATTAGGGGTTCTCATCCCCCACCTGAAAAAAGGCCTCGACAGGATGTTCCTCTGGATTCCTCTGACCAGGCTTCTGTATCTTCTGTCTCTTCCTCTGATCAGGAGTATTCTTTTCCTCCTTATGAGGATTCGGATGCTGAGGACTCTTTGCCCTCTGCCTCTCCGCCAGAAGATTTCTCTTTTGGGGAAACCTTGCATGAGATGAGGGAACATTTTCATTGGGAAGGTCAGGAGTATGCTTCTTCCAAGAAGAGGCTTAGAGAATTCCTTCTTCTTCCTCAACATAGGCCTTTAGCTATCCCTCCTGTTCTTGACATTGTGGATGATGCTTTTTCTGAGGCTAATTTGAATCCTGATTCCATGCCTCCTGCTCCTTCTAAGCCTGATAGGTTTTATAGGGTTCCAAAAAACGAAAAACTCAGGCAAGGAAAACTGCTGCACACAGGTTTATTTTGTTCATTCCTCATAGAATGACTTCTTCAGACAGGTTACTAAAATAAACAATCAGCTTTTATATCATCCTTTGACTAACTAATTCATCAATTATCTAATTAAGCAATACATTTAACATTTGATAAAAATACAAACTCATAAACAATCTATAGGTAAAAAAGTATGTGAAAAGTGTGTATATAATAAATAAATACGTTAATATAACTAACTTATCACTTATCCTATTCCCTTTACTTATAAAATACAATTCTAACAAACAATGAAAATGTACCAATATATGTAAATTTAAAGGTATATATATATATATATATATATATATATATATATATATATATATATATGTAGATAAAAATGTATATATTACAAATATGTATATATTAAAAATATATTAAATTACTGAATGAATTATAATGTAGGTTTAATTATGATTGATTTAACCACACATCTTATCAAACTATCATAAAAACTAGATTACAATGCTTAATCATTTCTTAAAAAGAAACCTATTAATAAAAGTGCATTTATGTTGCATTAAATGTAAGGGTAGCCTAAAAATAATAATTAAGTCTATGAGAAAATAATGTTTTTAACATTATTATTAATAATAATCTCTCTATATAAAACTGAATGGACTTCAACATAAAAGCATATATGGATATAAACACATAATCTTAGAAAGATGTATTATAAAAATGTATGAATATATAATTATCTTTTCAAACTTCTCAATTTAAGAAGGCATGATATGTTGCATTGGTCATTAAGACCTGGTTCTAAAAATGCATCAGTCCTAATTTGCCAAGTTAATTCATGCTCTTCGAGAAGTAAACTAGAAGGGCCTCTTCTGTTATCAGGTATTATTTGATCTATTCCCATAAACTTGAATGAATGGTTAGGATAGGAGAAAATGTGTTTAGCTAGAGCATTTTCAGTTTTTAATTTAGAAATTGCATTTGTATGCTCGTATATCCTATCACGCATTCTCCTTTCTGTTTTACCTATGTAAAAACATGGGCAATTCATACACAATGCTCCATACACAACCATTCTTGAATTACAATCAAACCTATGATTGAAATTATAAGTCCTGTTATTAATGACATGAGTACTACCAGTTTTTATATATTTACAATATTTACAAGTTCCACAAGTAAAAGTTCCTTTTGATTTCCCTATTACAGAAGTTTTCTTATTCCCTAATAACATTTTAAGGTTTTTACCCTTCCTGTATACAATTTTTGGGGAAATGGAGAATTGTGCAGAACATTTCTTGTCATAACGTAAAAATAACCAGTTTTTATAAAGAATTTCTCTTATTATCTTACTTTCAAGATTAAATGTCATAATGAAAGTTGTCCCAGAATTCTCAGTAAAGATACTTTTTTCATCAAGATTCATACAAATCTCTTGACTTGTATTTTCACATATACTAGATTGTGAAACTAACGTCAATTGATCAACTAAAATATCATCATTCGAATTGTTTACTTTGTTCAATATTGGATTAATAACTCCATTTTCCCTCTTAATTCTAACTTCATCAAATATATCGTTAAGGAAGTCATTAGGGTATCCCCTGTGCCTGAACATATGTTCCAATAATTTACATTCTTCAAGAAAGTCTTCATACCTAGATATCATCCTGGCTGCTCTTATAGCCTGGCCCTTCACGATTGCTTTTTTCTGGAAATGGGGATGTAAGCTGGTGAAATGAAGGAATGAATTACTATAAGTTTCTTTCCTAAAAATCTTAGCAAGAAACTGTTTTTTATCATTGTCCTTAATTAAACAAACATCCAAATAATTAATAGCATTTGTCTGAAAGTTGAATGTAAATTTCAAAAAACTGGTAGTATTATTAAAGTAATTAACCAGGTCCACAGCTAGAATCTCATTACCCTCCAAGCAAATAAAGATATCGTCTAAGAACCGTGTATAATACTTAACATACTTTGAAAAGTAAACAGACTTTGTGATATAATTCTCCTCCCAATAGGCCATTACAGTATTTGCGAAACTTGCACCTACTGGAGACCCCATTGCTACTCCGCATTTTTGCAGGTAGAACTCGTTGTTAAATAAGAAAAAATTATTAGTCAAAATGATGTCTAATAATGATGTTACTAAGTATACTTCTTGGGGTAGAGCTCCTTTTTTCACCAAATAAATGTTGACGGTCGTCGGACACTACCGGAACTCAAAAGAAGCGCAAAGACAAAGACAGGCCTCCGAGGTCCAAACAGGACTCGTTGCAGCTGGAGCCAGCGTCGGGCTGTCGCCAGTGAGGCGCTTTTGCAGCCCGTCTGTCGCCGCTTCTGAACCGATGGCGATACGGACTCCCATGGGGAGCCATCAAGGCCTACTATTTTAACTGCTGCAGGACCTTGACGACCGGCTCCCTCAAATGGGTCTGGAACCGCTGTGCAGGTACCGGCTTCTGAGGGGGTTTTCAGGCCTACTCACATCACTATTTCAAAGGCAAAGACAAAGACTCCTGTTAAGTCTAAAGTTCCTGCCCAAGCTACTTCTGAATCTACTCCCAGGACACAGAAGCAATTATTAAAGATGGCTGAAGATTTACTTACCATGATTAGGTGTTCTCACCCCCCACCTGAAAAAAGGCCTCGACAGGATGTTCCTCTGGATTCCTCTGACCAGGCTTCTGTATCTTCTGTCTCTTCCTCTGATCAGGAGTATTCTTTTCCTCCTTATGAGGATTCGGATGCTGAGGACTCTTTGCCCTCTGCCTCTCCAGAAGATTTCTCTTTAAACCTTGCATGAGATGAGGGAACATTTTCATTGGGAAGGTCAGGAGTATGCTTCTTCCAAGAAGAGGCTTAGAGAATTCCTTCTTCTTCCTCAACATAGGCCTTTAGCTATCCCTCCTGTTCTTGACATTGTGGATGATGCTTTTTCTGAGGCTAATTTGAATCCTGATTCCATGCCTCCTGCTCCTTCTAAGCCTGATAGGTTTTATAGGGTTCCTGACTCTCATTTATTCTTATTCAAGAACCCTTCTGCGGATCCTGAAACTATTTCTCAGGGCTCTAAGGCTGCTAAGGTTGCTACTTCTAAGAATCCTATTCCCTCTGAGAAGGATTCTCGTGCTTTAGACAGGTGGGGAAAAAAGGTGTATACTTCTGCTACCCTGTCTGTAAGGGCTTTAAATTGCCAGTTTCATATGTTTAAGTATCAGCAATTTCTTTTGTCTGTTTTAAAGCAAAAGCTTGCTTCCCTTCCTGCATGTGCAGAGGATAAGGAACTTCAGGATGTATTGCATGCAACTGAACAAGTGAACAAACATAGTTTGCATTGTGGTTTTGATGCCTTGGATGCTTCTTGCAGGGCTGCAGCCTCTGGCACTGTTATCAGGAGACATGCCTGGCTTCGTGAACAAAGTTTCCCTGAACAGGTTAAGGCTAAGTTATTAGATGCCCCTGTTCAACACGATGTTCTTTTTGGATCTAAAGCTGAGGAGGTTATTAAAAAGATGAAAGAAAAGGCAAAATCTATGCAAACTGTAAAAGATTTCTTGCAGGTTCAGCCTCCTAGATTTTCCAGGAATTGGCCCTCCAAAAATTGGTCCTTTCCCACGTCTGACAGGCCTCAAAGGGGAAGATATAGATGCTCCAGAGGTCGTGGTCAAGCTCAGGCCTCTTACAGATCTAGACAATGGACTGCTTCTTCACCTAGAAGGGGAGAAGACAGATCCCAATCTCAAAGAAAACAAACTCAATGAATCTCTCGGTTGGGCTACAGGACCCCTTCACCTGGATGCCCCTCTCGGAGGAAAACTGTCTCTTTTTTACAGAAATTGGACTCATATTACCCAGGACAGATGGGTATTGGACGTGATTTTAAAAGGCTACAAATTCCACTTTCATACTCTGCCAAGGGCTCACGGTTGGCCAGATCTGCCAAAACATCAATGGTCAGAGGCCTTAAATCAAGTGGATGCTCTTCTGGCCATGAGAGCCATAGAGCCTGTTCCACTCTCAGAGATGGGAAAAGGTTTTTATTCAAGACTGTTTCTGGTTCCAAGAAAACAAAGCTCCTGGAGACCTATTCTGGACCTTTTTGTGTTAAACACCTTTTTGGAAATTCCAAAATTCAAGATGCTTACTCTGCAGTAACTAATTCCAATGCTCTCTCAGGACACCTGGATGGTGATATTGGACTTAAAGGAAGCCTACTTACACATTCCCATCAGGCAGGAACGCAGGAAATTCCTCAGATTCAAGGCAGGTTCGAGACACTTTCAATTCTCTGCACTGCCCTTTGGTTTATCTACTGCGCCCAGAGTCTTTACCAAGTGCCTGGCACCAGTAGTGGCTTATTGCAGACTTCAGGGGATTCAGATTTACCCCTATTTGGACGACTGCCTTATTCAGGCAGACAGCAAGGATCTTCTACTTCAACATCTGTAATTTGTTCAACGTCTTCTCTTTCTTCTGGGATTCTCAGTGAACACAAAAAAGTCACATTTGATCCCTTCTCAACAAATGGTGTTCTTGGGAGCCCTCTTAAATACGACCTTACAAAGGGCCTTCCTCACTCCAGAAAAACAATCACAGCTGGCTACAATTTTCAACACCTTGGCAACTCTATCTCAGCTCACTGCAAGGAAATTCCTGCAGGCTCTGGGCTACATGGCTTCCTGCATTCTGTTGATTCCAAATGCAAGGCTTCATATGAGAAAGCTTCAATGGTATCTGAAAAGTGTATGGTCACAGCATTACCACGATCTGGACATTCTGATTCCTCTGATCCCCTGCCTCCAGAAGGAGTTCCTCTGGTGGTCCAGGGTGTGTGCTTTAAACGAAGGAAAGCCTTTTCGTCTACCTCAACCTTCTCAAATCATAACCACGGACGCCTTGGATTATGCTTGGGGAGCACACTTTCTAGACAATTGCCAGCAGGGAACCTGGACAAAGGACCATCTTCACTGGCACATCAATCTGAAGGAAATCTTGGCAGTTCAAAATGCTCTTCTAGCCTTCAAGGACTTCTTGCAACCAGGGCCTCTGCTAAGACAGACAACACCACAGTCATGTGGTACATAAACAAGCAGGGGGTTCTCCCTTTGCAGACTAGCTATGGCTTTATGGGACACAGCTCTAAATTTGAATCTACATCTCCAGGCACAATTCATTCCAGGAGAACAGAATCTCTTAGCAGACAGCCTGAGCAGACACATTTCAGATCCTCACGAATGGATGCTAGACACCAATTTATTCAACAGGATTACTGCAGTTTGGGGATGTCCCCAGATAGATCTGTTTGCATCCCATCTCAATCATCAGCTGCCTCGCTTTTGCACCAGGTCCTTCCACAAAACAACTTGGAAAGTGGATGCCCTGTCCTTCAGCTGGAGAAGTCTTTCGGGATATGCCTTCCCTCCTCTTCCTCTACTACCTCGGGTATTACTGAAGGTAAAACAGGACAAGCCCAAGTTCCTCATCTTGATTGCTCCAAATTGGCCTCGACAGTTTTGGTATCCCACTTTAAAGCACCTGTTCTTGGAGCCTCCTTGGATTCTCCCTCTGAACCCTTCTCTTCTGTCCCAGCATCAGGGTCGGTTACTACATCCCAACCTCAAGACCCTTTGCCTGACAGCTTGGCTCTTCAAAGGAATTTGATTTTTTCTAGCCTTCCCAAACAAGTTTTGGATGTTCTTCTAGAAGCTAGATGGCCTAGCACTAGGAAATCCTATGCCTCTAAATGGAAGAGGTTTTGTATTTGGATGCAGGACCGAGGCTCGGACCCTCTGGTGCCTGATCTCTCTTCTATTTTGCTTTACCTTTCGGATCTTTTGTCTAAAGGACTTTCCTTTTCTTCCATTAAGATTCATGCATCTGCTATTTCTGCTCATTTCAATTCTGATCCTCCTGTTTTTTCTCATCCTTTGGTGAGACAATTCTTGAGAGGGGCCAAGAATTTAAGACCTCCCAGGACCCCTCCTGTTCCTGCTTGGGATCTTAATTATGTTTTAGAAAAACTTACTTTGCCTCCTTTTGAGCCTGCTGCATCTTCAGATATTAAGTTTTTATCTTGGAAGACAGTTCTTTTGTTAGCATTTACTTCTGCCAGAAGGGTCTCAGAGCTGCAAGCTCTCATGGCTGTGGAACCATACCTTATTTTCCACCAGGACAGAGTATCCTTGAGGACTAACCCTACTTTCATGCCTAAGGTGATTTCGAAAGTGGCTTTAAATCAGACAATTCACCTTCCTACTTTCTTTCCTAATCCTCAAAATAAAGGGGAAAGGATTTTGCATTCATTGGATGTGCACAGACAGTTATGATTTTACCTGGACAAGACTAAAGAGTTCAGAAAATCTAATCAACTGTTTGTTTCTTTTGCCTCCACTTCTCTTGGAAAAGCTATTTCAAAACAAACTATTTCCAAATGGATTGCTTATGGAATCAGATTTTGTTACACTCATCATGGGAAACAGTTTCCAGGTACTGTGAGAAGTCATTCTACTAGAGCAGCTGCCACTTCTGCAGCTTTTCTCAGAGGAGTTCCTACCAAGGATATCTTGGAAGCTGCCACTTGGAGTTCTGTGCATACTTTTTCCAAGCACTACAATCTCCCTCTGTATTCTAAGACCAGGGCAGGCTTTGCCTCTGCTACTTTTGCAGGGTCTTCTTGCTGCCCCTTCTGTCTAAGCCTCCTCCCTTTCACTGCTTTGGGATTCCACCCTACAGTTATGACTGCAACAGTGAAACACGAAGAACATAGTACAGTTGTGTACACCTACCATAAATGTAGATGTTCGAGTGTCTTCACTGTTGCAGTCGGGCTCCCTCCCTCCTATCCCCTCTTTTCTCTTATTTGTGGTGTATTTGTGTTTCCTTGTTGGATTCATTTCTGATTTATTGGGACTTCTGACATCTAGGGCAAGAAAGGCTGGAGAAGATGGCGTCGGCTGAGGGCTATGTACCAGAGCCGCACTGACGCCAGGGTACTAGCTTGTACAGCCGATGCCGGACCCAGACTTTGGGATTCTGGTCGACTGCCTGCCGGCAGAAGCACCCTACAGTTATGACTGCAACAGTGAAGACACTCGAACATCTACATTTATGGTAGGTGTACACAACTGTACTTTTTGTGCTTTCAAGTCGGAATTGTGTGACATGCATTTGTGGAACAGTAATCCTCAGTAGAGAAGAACTTGTTGGCATTTGGAAGTTGTCTTCAGACTGCATTCATAGTGTTTTGCCTAAACAAGAGAAAATCTCCAATATGTAGTTGCAAAATGTCTGAAAGAGCCTTATTGCTGCAGTGCCTAATGATATTAGACACTTGAGCTTTTCTAATAGTTATTCTATGGACATGTTTGAAGAAAAGGTTGTGATCATGTCAGAATTAACTAAATCATGGCAGCTAGGATCACACATGCTCATAACGTGTAGTTTAAACGTCTCTAGTTTCTCACTGTAGAGATCTGTAGCAAGTACAAAATTGTATTTTGTCAGCAACATTGCTTGATGTAGGAATTAAATAATATGGTGATATTATGAGGCAAGATCAGTGGTAAAACATTCCGACCTAACTGTAGCTTTCTATGTCACAGAAAGTAGGTTAGTCAGAATTTTTTTGTGTTGGTGTTCCTTGAGATGCCGTGAAGTAAGTACAAATCCTGGTTTCTTCTGTCTAGAAAGTACTTCAGGTTGAGTGAAGACAGATTGCTAGTTCCATTCTTTTCCAGAAGAGCAAGAATTGACTTTTTTGATGGAAGAATCTGCTTTAAAGTTTTGATTTCATTTATATACATCTGCACAGTGTTTACAGGAAGTTAGTGGAAGAAGAAAAATTAGTGGTAAATCAGTGTCATACGTATGGTTTATAGTCTGTTTGAAGAACTTCGTTTTAAGCTGTTAATTATTTTCTTTGGTATAGCTGACAATTCTGCTCATAACATGCAGCAGTGTCTTTATACTAACTTACAGGCCTTCCATTTTAGACTTTGAAATGTACAGTGAAATATCACAGTTGCTTAGGAAGAGTCATTTGGTGATGGCTAGATCAGTTACATGCACTGCCAGTTATGGTGAGGTAAACCAATAAATTCAGTGCCAAAAAGTTTATAGTTATGGTGAGGTCACAGCACTAATAATGTATATAGCATTAGTCATTGTACAGGAGGAAATCAACCAGAGCTGCATATGGGGGTATAACGTGTGATAGATGTGGCAGCTAGGAAGTGATACTTCTTTGACATCTGTAATACTACAGTCGATGAGACTGTAATAATGTTAGTATATCCCTAAGCTAATTGCTGTTTTGCATGTATCAGCATCCTTCATCCAGGGAATGCAGTTTGTTTTAATCAAAGAAAAAAAAAACATACTTGATACAACAACAGTTAATTGCTTTTAAAAACTGATCTTCGATTTTATACATTATGATAGCTCTTAAATATTTGTATTGTTAATTAGTCTTAATGTTTCAGTGTTTATCACATTATTTGAAATTGTTATAAATTACTTCTGCATACGCATCCATACATTCAGTAGTAAATAGTGTGGGAAGAAATAGCCAGGGAATAGTGTTTGTGCATTGATGTACTGCAAAATGTAAAAATAAAATCCAAATAATCATTGATTGTAGAAGTAAAGCAGTATGCACACATTAGTATTTATGGTAAATGGGGCGAAATAGCCAGGTAATAGGACATTGGAATCTGGTGCCATATTTTGGTTGGTTGTTCTTCAGTTTGCGTTTGAAAGTTGGTATCCCACAATTCCATCGGAGTGGGTGGGGGTACATAATTATGTATGCAAATTAGATGCTAATCAGTGTACAGATTTGTACCTATTTTTCATGGGCCTTGTCCAGATTTTTGATGTTTCCAGATTGAGAGGTATGCATGCCACACCTCTGTATGATGTGATCACTTGGCAAATTTGCAGAACTAGAGTAGTTTTATAATTTCGTGCCTCCCACTACAAACTTTCTTACTAACTCATTATGCATGGCTTCCATCCAAAACTATCAAACAGCAACATTCTCTTGGTGAATGAAACACAGAACTACTTTTTAATCTCATTTATCTGTTTTGTTAAATGTACATAAATAGGGAAAGAGCAGTTTCACAGACCTTTAGTAATCTGACATTCATAATGAAATTATGTCTCTAGATTTGGACTTGTATAGATTTTTAATTCCATGAGTGCTGGATATTTGAAACATTTGCTGCCTTTAGAGTTGATCATTTTTATTTATTTTATTTTATTTTACATTTGTTTACCGGGCTAGTCTAACTGGATCTCTTTCCATTTGCAGTAGAGGCCCGGGGAGAAAAGCTCCAAAAATAGCATAAAGAATTTAAACAATACTATCACAAAGTAATAGAAATATTTAACAAAAATACCAAGATATAGTATTAAAGAGCAGAGATTAAATTAAATAAAAAACTAAATAACTAAATAAAAAAAATACATACTGGTTAAAACAAGTATTTTTACAGTAACGCACATGAGGTAGTTTATGATACAGAAAGGAAATTATTTGTACAGAGGGATAATATAATTTTAGTAGTTATAGTTATTGCTTTGGGGAGATGAGCAATGTAGTTTTAGTGTTAGTACAATGTGGGAAAAAAATGGAGAAAGAAGAAATGGCATCAGAAGTTAGTCAGGGTTGCTACAGGGGCATAGCCAGTGTGTTTTGAGGTGTCTTTTGTTTAGATAGTGTAAGAGAAGGAAGTAGAGTTAGTTCACTAGGTAATAAGTTCCAGTTTTTTCTAGCAGTGTTGCAGAATAGGGAATCACCTGCCAAGTTGTTGGTCTTGCTTATGTTAGCTAGAAGTTTACAGGAGGAGCGTAGGGAATTAAGATTTTTGTAAGGGATAATGAGATTAGCGAGTATGGGAGTGTTGTTAGGTTGGTAAAATATCTTGTGGTTAATAGTCAGTTGGGAAAATATCAGATTGTTTTGTAGTTCCAGCCATCCTAGCTGTTGTAGATTGTGACAGTGGTGAGTTCTAAAGGGATTACCAGTTGCAAATCTGGCGATGCTATTGTAGGAGTTAGCTAGTTTGAGAAGGTTATTTTTTTTAGGTTAGTGTATATATGGGTGAGGCATAAAGAAGAGTTGAGATTAAATGAGAGTGGGCAATTGTAGTTCTAGCATTAGGAATTAAGAAGGGTTTAATTTTATATAATGAGCCCATTTTTCTGTTTACTGTTTTAATAATGTTGTTTATATGGTTATCAAAATTAAGGTTATTGTCAATTGTAATTCCTAACAGTTTTGTAGTAGAGTCAGGAGATGTAAGGGTGCCATTATTGGATTTGACAGATAAATCAATAGAGGTGGCCTTACTGGTAGGAGTAAAGAGTAGGAGCTTAGTTTTTTTGGCATTCAAAAGGAGGCAATGTTTAAAAAACCATGCCTCAACTGTGTTGAATACCTTCTGAGTTGGAGATTGTAGTTCTGATGGGGAGTTAGTTGAACATATGATCGTAGAATCGTCTGCATATTGTATGCAGGTGGCTTGAGGAATTGCTAAATAAAGGTCATTGATAAAAAGTGAGAAAAGAAGAGGTCCTAGAATGGAGCCCTGGGGGACTCCAGGGTTGACTGGCAGGTGGGATGATAGAGTATTCTCCCAGAGAACTGCCTGTTGCCTATTGCTTAGGTATGACTTGAACCATTGAACCACTAGAGTGTCAAGAGAAAGGGATTATAGAGTATTTATAAGAAGGGGGTGGTTTACCATATCAAAAGCTTCTGAGAGATCAATAAAGAGTGCAGATGAGAGGATGTTATTATTACGTTTTTTATTGATGGACTCAGTGAATGATAAGAGAGCAGTAGTGGTACTGTGAAATGGCCTAAAACCATGTTGGCAGTTAGCTAGTATGTTGTTTTGAGTTAAATGGTCTAGTAGCTGTTGGTGAACGCATTTTTCCATGACTTTTGCTAAGGGTGATAAAAGAGCTATTGGTCTGTAGTTGGAATAGTCATTTGAGTTACCCCCTTTGTGTAGGGAGACGATGTGGGAGATTTTCCAAATCTCTGGGATGATTCCCTCATTAATGGTTCTGTTTATAAGGATGGATATAGGATAGGCAACTGCTTTGGCTGGTTTTTGCAGGTATTCAGATGGTAACTGGTCAGCAGAGGGAGTACAAAACTTAAGTTTTTGGATGATGTTATAGATTAGAGTGGTAGAGATGGGTTGTAAGTGGAATGTTGGGAAGGTACCAGATGAAGAGGTAGGGAGACTTGAGTTGTCAGGGGCTAGTTGACTGGCTAGAGATTGTATGGTCTCTGTAAAGAAGGTATTGAAGGCATTGTCAGTTTGATGGGGGGTATTGTGTTCAGACCCTAGAGGGCTTGGTGTTCTAGAGTGTCCTGGGTGAAGGAGTCTATTAATATTTGACCAGAACTTCTGTGGGTTGTTTTGATGGGATTGCTGTAATTTACAATAGTAGTTTTTTTTGTCTGTCAGTATTGCTTTTTTTGTAATATTTCTCAATTGTCTAAAAGTTAGTTGCTCGGAAGTAGTTTTGGTGGCTCTCCACTTAGCCCAGGATTTGTTCCTAAGTAAAATTTTTTGTCGAGTTTCATTAGATAGCTAGGGGGCAGGTTTGGACTTCATTCTAATAGACCGTTTAAGAGCGTGAATATCAAGGATAGCTAGGAATTTGGGGTTGAAATATTTAACAGCCTCTTCAAGTGGGAGAATTTTTAGAGGTTTCCAGTTGCAGGCATTAAGTTCATTTTGGAATAGTACTGGGTTAAAGTGTTTGTTGGTCCTTATGATCCTATATATGGGAGGGTTAGAAATATCTTTCCTTTGTCTTATAATATAAGTCAAAGTGCGATCACTTACATCATCAGGTAGGGTTCCTACTTTATAAGATTGTTGTTGTTTATTGATAAGAATCCAGTCTAATGTGCTCTCTTTATGGTTTGGTTTGTTAATTCTGGTTGTAGAGGTGATTGTTTGACTAAAGCCATGAAGATTAATATGGGAGGTAGGATTTTCAGTATTGACACATTTCCAGTCGTTATTGAAGTCACCTAGTATTATTGTTTCTTGTAGGAAGGTAGAAGATACCCAGTTTAGAATATCCTCTATTAAGTTGATATTATTGCCAGGAGGTAGGTAGATGCAGATGATATATAAGGATTTGCTAGGGTTGAGTTGAAATTTGGAGATAAGGACTTCTGCCTTACTATCCTGGGGTGGGTTAAAAGGTGAAGAGGAGATCTGGAGGCCATCTTTAAATAGAATTGCTACTCCACCTCCCTTACGTTTTGTATGGTCTTGTCTCAATATATTATATCCTGGGGGGATGATTGCATTGTCTTTAGTTCCAGGTTTTAACCAAGTTTCTGTCAGACAGAAAATGTCAAAGGAGTGAATATCGAGGAGGGCATGGAGATGGGCAACTTTATTATTAATACTACAGATATTGAGATGTCCTATTAAGAAAGAGTTGGAAGGTCTAGCTTGGGTATCCTGGGTTGAGTGATAGGGGCTATATGTTTTGACTGTGGGGACATTGGTTGGGCCAGGGTTAGGGTGGATGTCTCCATCTTCCAAGGAGGAATTATTTTGTCTTGGGACAGAGTTACATATAAAGCTAGTTAGATATTTCACTTTTCTTATGGTGAGGTTATTGTATTTAATATGTGTGAGTCTATGGTATTTGGCTAGCAGGTAGCTAGGGGTGGATGTGATGTTAATTTGAGTATGGATGAGGGTAAAAGTTTGTACAGCTGTTTGTTTTGGAGAATAGTTAAACAGGTCATAATTCACTTTTTCAAAGGAGGTGAAATGATAGGCTGAGGTGAGGGCAGTTATGATAGTGGCTAGGAGTATAAGCTTGGCAGAAGAGGGTTCTTTAACCAGTTCCCCCACTTACTTTAAAGGTTTGTAACTAAGATAAATGAAAGCTAGCATTTTTCCCTTACCTTGCTTTGTGAAAACCATTTAACATATTGCACAATATTATAATAACATGATTAATGGAATTTCCATACAAAAAGCCTTCTGATAAAGCAGCAAAACTGTTAACCATCTCATGGCTTTAAGGCATTGTATGTGATCACGGCACCAGATCCAGAATGGGGGTATTTATTTATTTGAATTTCTTAAGCTGAAGCAGAGCAGTGCACTGATCACAAATAACACATTTCACTGTCAACCTGGGTGTGGTAAGGTACTCTGAGGAATTTTGAAACAGAGCATCAAATACAAGGAGGCTGGGTAATCTGGCACAGGAACCATTGTGAACAAACAGACCTCTCAAAATATATTAAAAAGTAATAGGATGAAAGAATACAATAGAAGCTTGAAATTGCATGTTACTAAGTAGTATTGGTCAGTCAGCTGTGCATTGCTTTTAGAATCTTATAAAATGGTAATAAAACGTAAGCAGCAAAATATTTGTGCTATTTTTACATAGAAATTTCTGGAAGCTAGGAATGCTGTTCTCTTTCTTCCAAGTCCCCAGGGTTCAATGTTATTCGTGTGGGAAAGGAGCATGTATTTCTGCAAGTATGTCTTTACACCTTTCTTACTCTGCCTTCTGAATGCTTTCTAAGTTCCACATGGAAACAGCCAGGCAGTGCAGTACCCCAAAGGCACATACCCCCTCATATTCCTTTGTCATCCTTTTGATGCCAAGTGTATTTCCATTTTTTAATTTCTCCAAGTCTTTTGGATTTCTAATACCATGATGGGAATGGACCCCATTCCTAAGTCAAAGTACAATTAAAGTTCATGAAATTAATATTGTTTCAGTCTTTGATGTCAGCCAGAAGTGCTCTTCACAGCACCCACAATGTTCCCAGCAATGACTCCTCTTGCAATTTGTATGGAGTTACATGTATTGGTAACATAACTAAATATGATTGTAGATTCTTTTTTATAATACCTGTTGCTCCTAGTACTATTGGAAATTTCTGGGTATCTTTCTTCCACGTTGCTCTCGTTTCTGCCTGCAGATTCTGGTATTTTATGACTTTGTGTCCCTCTGTACACAAGACACTGTAGTCACTGGGTGTGGCGATTTCAGTGATCAGTGCTACTTTTGTCTTCTTTTCATGGACCACTATATCCGGTTTTCTAGCATCTTATCTTTTGAACTGTTGGTAATGGGTGATTCCCTGTGATGTAGACTTCATCATTTTCTGTGATGCTTTGTGGCTCATCTTCCAGTGTTTTTCAGCCACTTCAATACCATAATGTTTGCACTATCCCCAGTGCAACAGTCTTGCCACATTATTATGCCTTTCAGGTTGCAGTCCTTCTGCCAATCGTATGTCACAACTAGCAACAATGTGTGCGACTGTTTCCAATTCGGTTTTACAGAACCTACATTTGTCTGTTTCTCCCACATGTTCAGTGGACTTTGTAAACCAGTGTGTACGTAGCCCACTGTCTTGGGCAACCAATATTAACCTTTCATCTCTTGGTTTGAATTCGCCTCTCCTTAAACATTTCTGTATTCATTCCTGACCAACATGAAGTTCTTCCAGAAGTTTTCTATATTTATGCATTTTCCACATTTATTGCCTTCTCATCTGGTCCTTCACCTTGTATTCTTTCTTTTGTTTTTTGGCACATTCAGTTGCTGCCTGATTTTTATCTACTTCTGGTTTGATTTCCATTCCTGCTTGACTCAAATGTGCTTCTGCTATATTAAGCAGAGAAGTCATCTTAGATTTATTCTCCTCATGTTTCAAAACTTTCACTATGTTTGGGTCTTGTGAGGTCAGCAGATATGTGTGGAGTCCCACGATTGCAGATCTATACATATAATCAATTTCAAGGAGGCCCATCCCTCTTTCGGAACAGGGAATATGTAATCTGGGTATGCACGTGATTTTATAAATCATTTGGTGAGCATGAGGCATCCTTCTTGTGTGCCTATCTAATCTGTCCAGCACATTTTGTGGCCATAATCTGTCCTTTATCATGGCTTAATTGCAAAGTGGTCTGCCACTATTTCATGGTCACTGTAATGTAGTCAATCAGTGTAGGGTGTATCTTATACAGTTTTAAGCACTCTTTTGTCCATGAATGTGAGATGCTATCAAATGCTTTTTTGTAGTCAATCCATTCCTTCCTTAGATTCTTCCCCTTTTTACAGTTCTCTACTATGACTTTATTTAACAACATATGATCCTTTGTTCCATATGACTAATTTATTGCCCTTTTGTTCTACTGCCATAATTGAGTTTTCTTCTAAATGACTATAAACTCTGTCAGCATCAATTCCCATGTGTAGTTTATACGTTGTCAGAGGGCAAGTTAGTGGTCTATAATTTTTAGGGTAACTTGCAAGTTCAGTCTTAAGTAGGAGCATTGTTTTTCCTGTTGTTAGCCAGGTTGATGTCTGTTCATGGTGCACATATAATTAGTTCTAACTCATGGCTAAATCTTCAAACAAAGATGTTAATACTTAGGTACTGCATCTGGGCCTGGGGTTTTCCAATTAGAGGCTTTTCTTAACGTTATTTCAATCTCTCTGGCTGTTACTTCATACCATTTCATGTCCTGTACCTTTAAACTTCTTATTGTTTCTTTTATTTCTTCTATCTATTTAGCATCTGTGTTATATTCCACATGGATCTTCATAGATACTTTTCCAAAATGTATCTGTTTCTTCTTTTTTGGTGGTCTTTCATTTCGTTTTACCTTGTTTCCCAATTCTGTATAAAACTTTTTTGAGTCATCAGTAAATTGCTTATTTTGTACTTTTCCATTATATTTATTTGCGAATCTTCTAAGTTTTTCCACTTGTGCTGAGATTTTTAGTTTGTCATTTACAATAGTGTTTGTTAGATCCTGGTCTGTTCTAATACTGCGCATTGTTTTTATCATGTCTATCTTTCTAAGTATTTTTGTTGATCTGTTCCCTCTTCTATACTCTTCTAACAGTGACACTTCTTGTCTTAATTGCGTTATAGTTTTCTCTATTCAATACTTTCATGATGGTATTCGATTTCTGCCCTTCCTTTCCCTTACTACCCAGTGTTCTTGTGGTAAAACTTTATCAGTTATTAATTTAGCTGCACAATAATATATCCTGTTTACTTCTGTTATATCGCATGGATCTCTATGGACAGTCCTAATTACCGTGTTCATTTGTTTTATCAAACTTCTGACCTTCTGCAGTCTACTTCCTTCATTGATCTTAATATGTCTGTCTATGTCTGTTAAATCAAGCAACCCTTCTCTTAGCTCGTTTTCTTCTAAACTGAGGGCACATTTTTTGTTTTCTATTTTCTGCGGGCATTCTGTAGAAGGTTCTGTAGCATCTTTCTGTGGCACTTTCTCTTCAATTTCATCCTGTGTCATCCATTGCTCTGTCATATGGAAACTCACTGGCCTGTCACTCCTCAACATTGACTGCATCATAGTTTCCAGAGTTTCCTATTCCTTCCCTTGCTATCTAGCTTCATGTGAACGTTTATACGGAAGTCTAAAAGGTATCTTCATATGGCACCTGACCAATTGCTTCCACTGGTTTCCCCTTAATTTGGATATCCATTGCTCTATCCTGTTGTGGTGCTTTCTAAATTAGTTTTACTACACCGAATCCTTTACTTCACAGGTACTCCAGAACCTCAGTTTCTATTTCTTTAACTTCTCCATTACTAATCTCCTTTTCTGCTTTTCCTCTTTGCCTTCTTATTTTTTTGTTTTATAAAGTTTTCCATGTCTGGATTCCTTTGCCTGTATTTCTCTTCAAATATCTTTGGTGCTGCTCTTTTTGTATTGGTTAGTTTTCCTTTTTCCTTTGCATACATATTACACTATATTAAATCTCTTTTTCTTTCCCATGCCCATATTTCTTCTTCACATGTCTCCTGATCTTGCTTCTCCTAACTTTGGGGACTCACTCCATCATGCTGTGATGTAACCTATGTTTAGACCTTCTACACTAAATCCTTCACTTTGCAAGCACTCCATAACTTCTATTTTTGTAACTTCTACTTAATTAATCTTCTTTTCTACATTCCATCTTTGTGATATTTTTTATTGTTAAATTTTCCATATCTGGAGGTCTTTGCCTGTATTTCTTTTCGAATATATTTGGGGTTGCCTACTTTATATCAACTCCTTTGCTTAAATATTGCACCATATCAAATCTCTCTTTCTTTCCCATGTCCATATTTATTTCTTATAATTCCTCAGATGCTTCTTTTTGCAAGCAGATCAAAGTTTATTGATCTGTATACTGTTTTTCACAAATGTGTTGTATTAATGAATACAAATGGTTTATTTGAAGCTTCTGACAGTTTTTCTTGTGGAAGTATTTCCTGTTATGAGATTTGTAATGTGAACCTTTATTGATTTCATTGCACTTTATCAACATTACCTCATGTGCAGTTTAACAGATCTCTGTCACATCACCCCACAGTTGCTTTTGGACTCATAAAGTATTGCCGAGTAGTGATTAATTGTGGTCTACTGGCTATGTCCTTTCCAGCCTTTACACAGAATTCTTTCCTCCTTGCTGACCTTCTGGCAACTGAAAGCCATCACTGAACCAGGCTTATTAACACTGCAGTCAACTGCAATTCCATGCAGGGATCCCAAATTCAAGGCCCTCAAGCCTCAGTCAGGCCTCAAACAAGTATAATTCTGTAAGATGGAGATCACTGCACTACATTCCTGGCCATCCTGAATACCTTTAATTTTGTTTTGGAGATTGATGTCCTCAGCTGAGTGTAGTAATATTCAAAAGTCACAAAATTGGTATTACTGCACGAAAACTATATACAAAACCAACACTAATACGAATGGATTGTTAGGCTTCAAGCTGATGTGAACCCTGGTCTTAATAATGCGGTCAGTTTAAAACCGGTCTTAGTAAAAAGACAAGGTGAGAGAATTTAATGATTTCTTAAAATGTTTTTTAAATTGATTTTATGTTATTCCACAATGTTTAAATGTCACATTTTAAGTGTTAGACTAATGTGTATGACTTTTAGATAGTTTTAGAATTAAATTGTATTTTTTAAGATTTGTATGTTGGTTAGGGTGATAGGCTGGCTGAAGCATGTGATTTGATAGTACTCCCCTTTTTAAACAGTGAGAAAATTGATTTATATATGTACTGATGAAGGGTGTAGACCCAAAAGCTTTGCAATAAAGGATTGTGGCGTGAATAGTGTTGGTGTAGTAATATTCACACAGCCCTCGTGGGTTTTTCATTTTGAGACCCCCTGCACAGAGCAGTTTTATTTGCGTTTTGCTTCTGTGTGGTACAACACTGCAAAGACATTTGAGCTGGAACGTTGGGATGCATCAACTTATGGGAATAATTTAGAACTGTGCACATTAACATGATTTTCTTTCAGGTCCGCCATTCATTGTTCTTGTGCTTGTTCTTGTTCTTATTCAGACATCCCAGCTACATCACACAAT
The DNA here is from genome assembly GCF_019279795.1 of Protopterus annectens. Taxonomy (NCBI): domain Eukaryota; kingdom Metazoa; phylum Chordata; order Ceratodontiformes; family Protopteridae; genus Protopterus; species Protopterus annectens. The sequence continues at coordinate 539,156,228 of NC_056736.1, forward strand.
GTCCAGGTGACTTTGATGCACTGATGTATCACCCCCAGTCAGAATGACATCTAAAGGCAAACCACACAAACACTGAGCACATATTCAGGGACATCTTGGTTTAGCCAAAGCCATCAGGCATTTCAGTGAGAGAGAATTGTTTAAGGTCATTGGCTGACTGAGGTCACCTGGACTACAACTTAGACTAAGCACCTGATTGGTTCTTTTGAGCTTTTTTTCTTAAAAGTTGTGTCAGGTGTCAACTTTCTGTTACCTAAGAAGTTAAGTTGTGAGTGTTTCTGCCATTTCACACTGAGCTAATCAAAGGAAGGACACTGAGCAAACTCGGAACTATAATATATAACATTAAGTATCCTGTTTTTTAGCTTATTTTGTTCTTTATTTCTTTGTTATTTATAGCACATTGTACTGTATATTTTTCTAGTTAGTTTCACTGTGTGTGAGGTATTAACTTGAAATTGTCGACTTTTATCAAGCATCTGTTGGGTTGTTTGTTTCTGATAACTTCTTGCAGTTAAACTCTTTTCTAGAGGCTCCTTTAGCTGTTTAAAACTTTCATTTAAAGGCTCACTGCTGCTTTTCTGCTGTGAGAAACATTTCTGCAGTTTGTTTCCCACCCTGCCTCCCTATTGGTATGGTGTTTTTATAGTTGGTGGCTTTGCAGTTGCCCGCCCCTAGTGTAAATTTGATCTGGGTCCCTCCTCCCAGTCTAGTGTCATGACCTCATTCTACCCAGTACAGGGAGAACATTTGAGAAGGCCAATCAGCTTAGTTTCTGCTACTCTTTTCTCTCTTTCCACGAAAAAAAAAAAAAAAAAAAAATCTAAGCTTGTTTCTTTCCTTCCCTGTGGGTAGTCTAGCCTGGATATAGATTTTCTGTGTCCAGGACTATTTGTAGGCTTCTAGGCCCCCAAGCCTTTCTGTGTTGGAGGGAAACCTTCTAGCTTAATTTTGTTTCTTAGAACTAGCCAGTTTTTTTGTTTCAGCACTCGTCTGTTTCTTTGAGCTCAGCACTTGTTCAGAACTTATTGTAAGCACTAAATAAGCTACAAGTTACTACAGCACTCAACTTTCCTCACTGTATAGAAGAAAACAGTTTCTATTACTTAACAAATAAGCACCTATCCAGGCATGTCTAAGGGTCAGCTCCCAGTGTTTTCTCCTGTCTACCTAATGAATCTGGGCATCTTGGGGCAATGCAGTAATTGCCTCATGTACACAGACAACCCTCTCCTCCTACCACCCAACACTACAACCTGTGAGAGATGCACTTGTATAGCCAAACTGGAAGCAAAGCTCTCTTCACCCAAGACTGGACTAGACAGTCAAGAGGAGAAGGTAAACACTTGCACAACACCGCACTCAGCACATAGTCCCTCAAAACCTGCACCACCAAAACACACACATAGAAACACAAAACACACACCTACATTCACGGAGGCTCTCAGTAAAAACCTGCCCAAGCAACAGGGACCTTCAAACAAGAAACACAAGCAACCTCCACCCCCCCAACACAACCCAAATGACACATAGCCCACAAACTCAGTGTGCCACTCCACCACAGCCCATAAGGCATAACAACGCGCCCAACACTCTAGTCATAGGTGACTCTATAGTCAGGCACACTGATGTCCCACTCACCAGGCTAAACAAGGAGAAAGTTATTGTCAGCTGCCTGTTGGGTGCCAGGATCCGCCACATAATGCATGCACTCAGGTCACTCCACAACAAGTACAAATATGACTCTGTCATTGTCCATGTTGGTGTGAATGACCTGAGACGTACCTCCTTGGACTACATGAAAAGGGACATGGAGGAGCTGTCCGATCTTGTAGCCCAGGCAGGTATGACCCTAGCCCTGAGTAGCATCCTGCCATCACCCAGAATGATACCACAGTACAAGGACAAAATGATTGTCTTCAACAATTGGCTAAGCTTCTTGTGTCATTCTAAGGGGATCCAGTATCTGTCTGCCTGGGATGACATGATCGACAAGCCACAATGCTTTGCCAGAGATGGCCTGCCCCTGTCGCCCCTGGGATTCCGGATACTGGCTAAGGCTCTAGCCACCCCTACAGTGCCTTTTTTAGGCAAGGTTCAAATGACAAATTCACCACCCTAGCAGGTACAGGCAAGAAGAATCTGAGGGTATTGCTACTCAATGCTAGAAGTCTAAACCTCAAAATGCACTCTCTTGAGGCACTCCTTAAAATGGAGAACATCTGTGCAGTGACAGAGACATGGTTCAAGGCTCTAGAGAGTACCCCTGCATTACCAGGCTATAATTCATACCACACCTTTCGGCCACCTAACCTGGACCGAAACACTAAAGGCGGAACCGTGTCCATATTCATTAAGGATATCTACACCTCCAGGCTAGTTGCTCAGCATAATGCATCCGAGATTATTCAAGTGCAACTAACTCTGGGCAAGACCGCAATCCAAATTGTAGCTTGCTACAGATCCCCCATCATGCCCCAGGATTCCCACTCCTTATTTCTTAATACACTGGAAAATATTAGGGTACAACCTAACACCTTAATAATGGGCGATTTCAACTACCCTACCATTAACTGGGAAAACTACTCATGCACCAACTTTTGTGCTCAACGTTTTCTGGAATTCATAAATTCCAGTGCCATGGATCAACTTATCCACACCCCCACCAGGGGCAGCAATATCCTAGACCTGGTTATTACCAACATAGGCAACCGGTGCTCCACACCAGAGGTCAATTTCTCGTTGGTCAGATCCGACCACAAGCTAATCACCCTAGACATCCACATCCCTCCCCCACCCCTCATTAGGGAAACCACAGTAAAAAATTTCTCCAAAGCCAACTTCACGCTTCATAAGACAGAAGTGGTAAACTTCACAACACCCATGCTGATGGACAATAGAGGTATGACTGCTGAATCCTACACAAATGCACTTTATAAGCACTTACACGAGTGCATAGATCGTGCAATCCCTAACAGAACCAAGATGCTATCCTCCAAAAAAGGAAGCCAATCTGGTGGTCCCCTGCCATAAACAAACTCTACAACAGAAGAAAGAAACTGTTTCAAAAAAGAGTAAAATCCCATGATTGGAGAAACTCCCTAGTCAGCCTCAGTAAGAAGCTAAGATCCCTCATAAAATCCTCCAAAGCTAGTTATGAAAACAAAATCGCCACTGACTCTAAAGACAACCACAAAGCATTCTATAGCTATGTCAAGAATCTCAATGGCAACACTCAGATCTGCTATGAGTTATAGTACAATGGCACTAAATATACAGAGCCAACTGATATTGCCATCATCCTGGCAGATAGGTGCTAACTTTACCCCCCCTGTCATCCCCTAAAGGGCCCATCTCTATACCGGAAGAATGCAAAGTTCCTGTAATCACGGCTGCACAGGTAAAAAACACACTATCCAAAGCCAAGAACACAGCATCCATGTTCTACATAATCAAAACTCCAAAAGATGTGGACATCCTACAAAAGGGCCTCGCTGAGACAGATGCCTGGTGTCAAAGCCATGGCCTCAAGCTCAATGCCAAAAAGTGCATTGTCATCCCTTTTGGTAAAAACTCAGTACCCATGAACTACCACATAGATGGTAGTCTACTTAACACCGAAAGTGTGATAAGAGACCTTGGGACACAGGTGGACAGTAGTCTCTCCTTTGATAATCACATCGCCACAGTAGTCAGGAAATCCTTCTACGTGGCACACCTCATCACAAAAGGTTTCTCATCCAGGAAAAAAGAGGTAATTGCTCCCCTCTACTCGTCACTCATTAGACCCATTATAGAGTACAATGCCCCTTTTGTTATGTACCTCACAAGACATCTACAACAACTGGAAAGGCTCCAGAAATACCTCACAAAGAGTATTACCGGCCTCAAAGAGATGCCCTATGCAGACTGTCTCAAAAAACTGCAGCTTTACTCCGTTGCATACCGCCTACTCAGAGGCGATCTCTGCCTAACACACAAAGCTATGTCAAACCCAGAGCTTTTAGACATGCTGCACTTAAAGAAATCCCAATCCCTACGAGCTACATGCTCTAGGGACCTAAACCTCGTCACCACAATAAACAGAACATGCTGGAGGGATAGATTCCTGTCCCAGAGACTTCCCATACTGTGGAACAAACTACCTATCTATATCAAACAAAGCTCCTCATTAGCACTCTTCAAGAAAAATCTTGATGATTGGATGGGAGATAGGAAATTCACCCCAGGGATCACTTCTGTGGCTCTGCTCGACAGTGGGACAGGAAAATAATTTTTTTGTGTGGAGAAAGCCAGGGTACCTTTGGCTAGGCTTATATAGGCCCTAGGGCCAATAGCCTAGTACCTACCTATGAACCTATGCACTGGGACTCCTAAGAATTCCAAACAAACACTGTTAATAGTACCCATACAGTAGTGTATGCAGTGGTACTACTAACTTACAAAATGTGTACAAAGAAACACAACAACCTAATTCTTAACACAGAGGAAAGGCAACCTTGAGATAGTTCTTAAAGGTTATGAGAGGGCTTCTGAAGAAGGTAATTCAGTAGTTCAAGGGATTCAAGTAACAGTCACTTGTTGAACTGGGAAGGGAAAACTTCCTCACTAGTACTAACACAAGTGGTTCCTGTGGGATCACTTGGCTGGGCAGTATCACCAAAGTGAGACACTATCACTCACTTAGGCAGGCCACAGGATATCAGCATTTATACCTTCAGCCTGGCCTTCCACTCTTTCCACTCACCACCAGTACTAGAATTTCTTTAATACATACTTGCTCCAGAAGTTATCAAAGACAAAATCCTTCCAGTAGTCTACTTCATGCAGTTACTCTTGGGGATAGATGAGGTGTATATGACAGTGATCTTAGGGGTAAGTGAGATAGAGTCCACAACAGCATCATCACAGGTCAACTCACTAGTGCACAAAGCAAGGTTAGGTACTGTGCCTAATGTCAGGATTCAGGCTTTTGGTGAACACAGTTTAAGGTGCTCTATTCCTATTTTCTCCCTATGTATTTACTTTATAGTTTAACCAGTAGACTTTCTGCTTGTGATTTGCTTAGATTCTTTCAAGTGATTAAAACCAGTTTTGGAAGCACCCTATTTTTCTTTTCAGTTTCTGCCCCTCCCTGACCTGTTAACTGTGGACCTACCCTCATTATGTGGTATTGGATGGTAGAGTCTTTTATGCTCACTCATTCCTCCAGCTCCTTGACCCCACATTGCTAGGCCAACCTGATGTCCTTCAAGGATGCATCTGCAGTCCTTACATATGGGTTGTCCTGCTTCAGGCAGCCCTTCGGTCGGCCGGATTCCAATGTCTGGGTCCGGCGTCGGCTGATGTCGCCCCTTTCCCCGACGTCAGAGCGCCTGGGGTATAAAAGCGTCAGCCGACGCCATCTTCCTCAGTCTTTCTTGCCGTGAGGTGCCCGAAGCAGAAGCAGTTCGCAAGTGCCGGTCGGCCAGCTCCTGTGATTTCAGATACCGAAGTCTTCAAAAAAGCTAAGTACCCCGTTGGGGACTCTTTCTTGCCTCAGCCAATGTCAGATCAAACGGTTAAAGTTAATAATTGTTTATCTTGTGGGAAACAAATGCCTCATAAGGATGTCCATTCTTACTGCTTACCCTGCCTAGGCCCAGACCATGATGTCTCGCCCTGTTCAGCCTGTGCTTCCTTCAATAAACGCACTCTTAGGCATCGGGCAGAGTTTGCAGAGGAATTTTTTTGGGAAAATTTCTGTTATATCATGCCGTCGGAGATTCCGACAGCTCATTTACCCAAAAAACGAAAGGATAAGGACCGACACACGCGGTCCGCGGTTTCGGCCGACTCCACGCCTAGGCCTGCCGCAAGTGTCTCGGTCTCTACTGAAGCCGAATCTCTACCGCTTCCGACCGACGACACCGCACAGCCGGTAACTTCGGTACTGGAGGCCGTCACTGAGTCGGTCATAGAATTACCGTCTGAAACCGGTGCTCAGGAAATATCCGACACCATTTCTGTTGATAAAACTACTCCAGCACGTGGGGCAGCCAGGCCTCCTGTATCCATGTCCATTAAGGCCTTTACACGGGCTAAAGCTGCTAAACAGCCAAAAACTCTCCCTCCCAAGGCTATTCCTCAGGGATCCACTACCGGTTCACAAATCTTAAGTTTGGCTGAAGACCTTATCTCCTTAATCAGGGGCTCTCAGCCACAACAAGACAGGGGCTCTCAACCACATCCAGGCAAAAGGCCCAGGGTTGAGCAGACAGATCTCCAGTCTTCGATGAGGCCTCAGATAACTCTGCCCTTTCAGACTACCAGGAGGAGGCCCTTCCGGCCTACGAGGATTCTGATTCAGAGGAATCTATTCCCTTGGCCTCCCCCCCCCAAAGAGTTTTCCTTTGGGGAGACCCTTCACTCCATGAGAGAGCATTTCAAATGGCAAGGCCAGGAATTCTCTGATTCCAGGAAGAGGTTAAGGACTTTTTTACATTTACCTCAGCATAGACCTTTGGCTATTCCTCCTGTTTTAAGTGTGATAGAAGATGTATACTCTGAGTCTAGTATTTCCCCTGACTCCCTTCCTCCGGCTCCTGTCAAACCTGACATGTACTACAGGGTCCCGGACTCACATCTATACCTTTACAAGGGCCACTCTGCTGACCCAGAAACTATTTCCCAGGGCCCTAAAGGTGTTACAACCACCACTGCCAAGAATCCACTTCCTTCTGAAAGGGAATCCAGGGCTTTAGAGAGATGGGGTAAAAAAGTGTATACTTCTTCCACTCTTTCTATGAGAGCTTTAAATTGTCAATTCCATATGATACAGTATCAAGAGTATCTGTTAGATGAATTGCATAAAAAACTATCCTCGCCTGAACCCCTAGACCGCAAGGCGCTTCAGGATCTGGTGCATAACTCTCAGCAGGTTAGCAACCATTTCTTACAGTGTGGTTATGATGCATTGGAAGCTTCATGTAGGTCAGCAATGACAGGTGCAGTCATCGAGACATGCTTGGCTGAAGGAACAAACAGTGCCAGATCATGTTAAAGCAAAGCTTCTGGATGCACCACTGGAAAAACAAAAGTTATTTGGTTCCACGGCTCAAGAGGTCTTAAAGAAATTTGAGGAAAGGGCTAAATCAGTACAAACAGTCAAAGATTTTCTCCAGGTCCAACCACCAAGATTCAGCAGAAATTGGCCTTCTAAGAATTGGTCCTTTCCAGACACAGACAGATTTCAAAGAGGCAAAAACAGGCGTGCCAGAGGTAGAGAGGGCAAGCTCAAGGCTCCTACAGAGGACGTCAATGGCAGCCTCCTAACCAGAGAGGTAGTGCAGGACCTTCAACTGCTGCACAAGGACAAACTCAATGACTTGACTTTGACTCCGCCAACCAGGGCTCAATTGGAAGCACCTTTGGGCGGAAAGCTATCTCTATTCTCAGAAAATTGGCACAGTATTACAAAGGACAAATGGATACTGCAAATAATAGACAAAGGATACAGATTCCATTTTCATACATTACCAAAAGACAAGGCATGCCAAACCTGCCACCAAATCAAAGGGCAGAGGCTTTCAAGCAAATTTCCAAACTACTACAAATGAAGGCAATAGAAAATGTTCCTTACACAGAACAAGGCCAAGGATTTTATTCCAGACTATTCCTTGTTCCAAGAAAAGAAAAGCAATGGAGGCCTATTCTGGACTTGTCCGCACTGAATACTTATCTCATCGTACCAAAATTCAAAATGCTGACCTTACAGCAACTCCTTCCCATGCTGGGCAAGGGGTCCTGGCTGGTAACTCTAGACCTCAAGGAGGCATACCTGCATGTCCCTATCAGACAATGTTGCAGAAGACACCTCAGATTTCTTGCAGGTTCAGAGCATTATCAATTCTCAGCATTGCCCTTTGGCTTATCTACTGCACCCAGAGTATTCACGAAATGCCTGGCATCAGTAATTGCACATTGCAGACTTCAGGGGATTCAAATATACCCATACCTGGACGACTGCCTTATACAAGTGGACAGCCAACAAACATTGGTAAAACACTTGAACTATGCCATCCGCCTACTACAGGCCTTGGGATACACAGTCAACATTCAGAAATCAAGACTTGTTCCATCCCAACAAATATTTTTTCTGGGTGCAAAGCTGGATACAATCACCCAAATGGCTTTTCTCACAGAAGAAAAACAAAAACAATTACCGGATTATTTCAGAAATCTGACAACACAAACCCAGCTGACTGCAAGGAAAATCCTGCAGGCCCTGGGTTTCATGGCATCTTGCATTCTTCTGATTCCACAAGCCAGACTGCATATGAGGAAACTTCAATGGTACCTAAGGAGTCTATGGTCTCAACACAGTCACAGCCTAGAAGCTTTGATCCCCCTCATTCCATGCCTCCAAAAAGAATTTCAGTGGTGGGCACAAGCAAGCCAGTCAAACATGGGTCTGCCTTTCAGCAAGCCTCATATCAGCCAATCCATTACAACGGACGCCTCAGACCGTGGATGGGGAGCACACATGAAGGACAGATGTATTCAAGGCCAATGGACACAAAAGGAATTGCACCTTCACATCAACCAAAAGGAAATGCTGGCTGTGATACATTCAATCGAGGCCTTCGAACATTTCCTGCATCAAGGTCACCTGCTAATAAAGACAGACAATACCACAGATGTTCTTCATCTCACATTGCTGCAGTCCTTACACTTGGGTAGTCCGCTGTCCTCGGTCAGCCCGAATATCAAAGTATAAGGATGACGTCGGTCAAGGCGCATTAGACTGACATCAGGACGTCAGGGTACAAATGCGCATGACCGACGTCATATCCTCAGTCTTTTTTGCCGCATGGTCCGATGCAGAAGCAGCGTTGCAAGTGCCGTTCGGCGTTCTGAAATTTTTCAATTCAGAGTTTCAGACCGAGTCAAAGTTGGCTAAGTACCCGCTAGAATATTTTAGTTTTTCTTGCCTCAGTGGTTTACCAGATGTCAGAAAAAGTGAATAACTGTATTTTGTGGGAAACAGATACCGCATAGAGATTATCATACTTTGTGTATTCCTTGTTTAGGGCCTGAGCACGACGTTGTTGGGTGTCGCTTTGTGCTAGATTCAATAAGCGCACTATTAAGAGAAGGTTAGATTGTGCCAGGCTAGTCTTTGGGAAGCGGTGCAATTATAATATGCCGTCGGATACTCCGACGTCCGCTTCAAGAAGCGCAAGGACAAAGCAGCTAAGCCCAGGCAGGAAGAGTCGCACTGGACGCCGGTTCTTTAGAGGTGTCGGTGGAGCCGGTGGTTCTGCCGGAGGTTTCTCTGGAGTCCCAGGGGGAGACATTGTTATTGCAGGATGTGGCCTCTCAGGAGGCAGGTCAGGCTGAAGGGGCTTCTCAGGTTACTGTACTCCCTCCCTTCCTAGGGTGGTTAGGCCCTCTCCTTCTGTTTCCAAGGCTTCTCCCAGAGGCAGGCCAGGTTTAGCTTCAGTTGGTGTCACTCCTAGTTCTTCAGGATCTGTGCCCAAGAAGCATATGCTTAAAATGGCAGAAGATTTGATTACTTTGATTAGAGGTTCTTTGCCCCCTCCTGATAAGAGACCTAGGGTGGAACCTGAGTTGGGGAGTTTTGAGCAGGCTTCGATGTTTCAGAGTCTTCGGCTGAAGACTTGCAGGAGTATTCTCCTTATTCTGATTCTGATGTGGATGATTCTACTCCTTCTGCTTCTCCTCCTGAGGATTTTTCTTTTTCAGAGACTCTTCATTCCATGAGGGAGCATTTTAAGTGGGAAGGTCAGGACTTCTCTGATTCTAGGAAAAGGCTTAGGGAATTTCTGTTTTTACCCCAGCATAGGCCTTTGGCTATACCTCCTGCTCTGGATGTTGTGGAAGATGTGTTTGCAGAGGCTTCTCTTAATCCTGATTCTTTGCCTCCTGCTCCTGTTAAACCGGATAGGTATTACAGGGTGCCTGAAGCTCATAAGTATCTTTTTAAGAGTCCCAGGGCGGACCCAGAAACTGTTAGTCAGGGGCCTAAGGGTGTTAAGGCTTCTGTTGTTAAAAATCCGGTTCCTCCAGATAAATAGGCCAGGGCTTTGGATAGATGGGGAAAGAAAGTCTATACTTCTTCCACCCTAGCTATGAGAGCTTTGAATCGCCAGTTTCACATGTTGAAATACCAAAACTATCTACTTTCTCAATTGAAGTCTAAGGTAGATGCTCTGGCGGAAGGTATTGAGTGTAAAGAGTTACAAGATTTAGTACATGTTTCTGAACAGGTGGGTAAGCATTCTTTGCAATGTGGTTTTGATGCTGTACAGGCCTCGTCTAGGGTGGCTGCCACTGGGTCAGTTCTTCGCAGGCACGCCTGGCTGAGGGATCAGAATTTATCTGACCATGTTAAGACAAGGATTTTAGATGCTCCTTTACAATCTGATGTGTTGTTTGGTTCACCTGTTGAGGCAGTCTTAAAGAAAATGAAAGACAAGGCTAAGTCTATGCAGACTGTTAAAGATTTTTTGCAGGTTCAGCCTCCGAAGTTTAGTAGAAATTGGCCTACCAAGGGGTGGACGATCCTTCTTATGATTCCCAGTCTAGGGGTAGATCTAGACGTGGTAGAGGCAGAGCTCAGGGCTCTTTCAGGCCTAGAACAGGGAGTTCACCTGCACAGTCTTCGGGTGAGGGCAGGGGTCAGTCCTTTCGTAAACAGACCCAATGACCTACCTTTTCAGCTGCCAGAGCCTTCTCGTCTGGCAGCACCTTTGGGAGGAAGGTTGGCACTTTTCAAGGAAAATTGGAGTTTAATTACCCAAGACAGATGGGTATTGGATATCATTCACCAAGGTTACAGGTTTTATTTCCATACCTTGCCTCCTTTCAAAGGCATGCCAGACGTTCCTCCTCAACAAAGAATAGAGGCTCACAAACAAATTTCTCTGCTACTTCAAATAGGGGCCATACAGCCTGTCCCTATGCCAGAAGTGGGCCTAGGATTTTATTCTCGCCTGTTCCTAGTACCAAAGAAGGGGAACACGTGGAGACCAATTTTGGATTTATCTATCCTCAACACTTATCTGGACATTCCCAAGTTCAAAATGTTGACGTTACAACAGCTTTTACCTCTGCTGGGCAAAGATCATTGGATGGTAACTTTGGATCTCAAGGAAGCTTACCTTCATGTTCCTATCAGACTGAGTTGCAGGAAGTATCTGCGTTTTCGGGCTGGGACTTCTCATTATCAGTTCTCTGCATTGCCCTTTGGCTTATCTACTGCCCAGAGTGTTCACCAAAGTTCTGGCTCCAGTGATAGCTTACTTCAGGCTAAAAGGAATACAGATCTACCCTTATTTGGACGATTGCCTGATTCTAGCTCAAGGAAGGGACGAGCTTCTTCATCATTTGGAATATGTGATAGCAGTGCTAAGATGCCTGGGGTATTCTGTGAACGAAATAAAGTCCAGTCTAGTACCCTCTCAGGACATGTGCTTTCTGGGTGTAAGACTGAATACAGCATCCCAGATGGCCTTTTTGACCCCGGACACACAAAAGAATCTTTCCCTTTACTTTCATCAGTTGTCTCATCAGTCCAGGCTGACTGCAAGGACAGTCCTTCAAGCCTTGGGGTTCATGGCATCTTGTATTCTGGTGCTTCCCAATGCCAAACTGCATATGAGGAAGCTACAATGGTATCTCAAAAATGTATGGACACAGCACTGCCAGGATCTAGACACTGTCATTCAGATAATACCTTGCATTCAAAAGGAATTTTGTGGTGGGCTCAGGAATGTCACCTAAACAAGGGACTCTCTGTGACCCGCCAGAGGCGAGTCAGATTCTAACGACAGATGCCTCAGACAAAGCTTGGGGAGCTCATCTAAATGGAAAGTGGATACAAGACAAGTGGCCTGCCAGACTACAACATCTACATATCAACTTGAAGGAGATGTTAGCAGTCCAGTTTGCATTAATAGCTTTCAAGGATTTACTTCTTCCAGGGCAGGTGTTGATTCTAACAGACAACACAACTGTCATGTGGTACATCAACAAGCAAGGGGAACACATTCTTATCCGCTATGCAGGCAAGCAATGATTTTGTGGGAGACTGCTCTCAGTTTACAGCTAAATCTTCAGGCAAGGTTTCTGCCGGAACAACAGAACTCCTTAGCAGATGTGTTGAGCAGGCAATTATGGATCCCCACGAGTGGAAATTGGATCCTCATGTATTTCAGAAATTGACAGTGTCATGGGGAACTCCAGACATAGATCTGTTCGCTTCTCCACTAAACCACCAGCTGCCAAAGTTTTGCACAAAAAGGTTTCATCCCACAGCTTGGAAAGTGGATGCTCTTTCTTTCAATTGGAGCAATCTTCATGTGTATGCCTTTCCACCTCTGCCTCTCCTCCCAAAGGTACTTCTAAAGGTCAGACAGGACAAGCCAAAGATGATTTTAATAGCTCCAGATTGGCCTCGACAGCACTGGTACCCATTACTGAGAAGTCTGGTATGGGAGCCTCCATGGCCTTTGCCTTTGATTCCACACCTGTTGTCTCAGGAGAACAGTCATTTACTCAATGTCAAGCTTCACTCTTCACCTAACAGCCTGGCATATTCTGTTTTGAATCATAGAGGGTCTCAACTTCCACAGCAAGTTTTGGATGTTATTTTGGAAGCTAGAAGGCCTAGTACAAGGAAAGTGTACGCAGATAAATGGAAGAGATTTTTATTTTGGAGTGCAGCAAAGGATTTTGATGTTTCTGAGCCTAATTTAAGTGTGGCTCTTCAATATCTTACTGAGTTACTGGACAAAGGTTTGTCCTTCTCTTCTATTAAGGTTCATGCTGCAGCAATTTCGGCTCACTATGACTGTGACCCACCGTTGTTTTCTCATCCTTTGTTTAAGCAATTCCTTAGAGGGGCTAAGAATATAAGACCCCCACGGAGAGCTCCTACTCCTGCTTGGGATCTCAATTTTGTGTTGGAGAAACTCACTCTACAACCTTTTGAGCCTGCAGCTACTACCGAGTTGAAATATTTATCATGGAAGACTGCTTTTTTGTTGGCCATTACCTCTGCAAGAAGGGTTTCTGAATTGCAGGCCCTTATGGCGGTTGAGCCTTTCTTAATTTTCCATAAGGATAGGGTATCTTTACGCACTAATCCTTCCTTTATGCCTAAAGTGGTTTCTAGTGTGGCTTTAAACCAGACTATTCATTTGCCTACTTTTATGCAAATCCCCAAAATAAAGGGGAAAAGATTTTGCACACTTTAGATGTACACAGGCAGTTGCGATATTATTTGAGCAGAACTAAGGGGTTCAGACAGTCTCAGCAGTTATTTGTTTCTTTTGCTTTGAGTTCTCAGGGCAAGCCTGTGTCAAAACAAACTATTTCAAAGTGGATTGGGTTTTGCATTGCTTTCTGTTATTCCCATCATGGCAAGGAGATTCCAGCTGGGATTAGGCCTCATTCCACTAGGGCTACTGCCACTGACAGCTTTTTAAGGGGTGGTAACTAAAGATATTTTGGAGGCAGCTACTTGGAGTTCAGTGCATACTTTCTCTAAACATTATCACCTTCCACTTTACTCTAAATCTAGGGCTGGTTTTGCCACTGCTATTTTACAGGGCATTTTGGCAGCTCCTGCTTCTTTATAGTTTTGCCATCCTCCCTTATCTCTGCTTTGGGATTCTACCCAAGTGTAAGGACTGCAGCAATGTGAGATGAAGAACATAGTACAGTTTTGTACCTACCATAAATGTAGATGTTCGAAGATCCACATTGCTGCAGTCCAATACTCTCCTCCTTCCCCTCTGTAGTTAGAGGCGGTTGTGTGAGCTGGGTTGTAAATTTTGTGTATATTGTATATATTGTACATATTATTAGTGCAAGGGTGGTTGGCTGGTTGTTTGCTGTCTTTTGGTTTTGACCTTTCTTTTTAGGGTCTTCTGACATCTGGGGCAAGAAAAGACTGAGGATATGACGTCGGTCATGCGCATTTGTACCCTGACGTCCTGATGTCAGTCTAATGCGCCTTGACCGACGTCAGCCTTATACTTTGATATTCGGGCCGACCGAGGACAGCGGACTACCCAAGTGTAAGGACTGCAGCAATGTGGATCTTCGAACATCTACATTTATGGTAGGTACAAAACTGTACTTTATGTGGTACATAAACAAGCAAGGAAGTACCCATTCCTACCCTCTTTGCAGGCTGGCAATGAATCTTTGGGAACTTTCCCTAAAACTCAATATAGAGCTGCATTCCCAGTTCGTACCAGGAAAGGACAATGTATTGGCAGACAGCCTAAGCAGAAACACCATGGATCCACACGAATGGATGTTGCATCCAGACATTTTTCTTCAGATAGCACAAGCATGGGGAAGGCCGGACATAGATCTTTTTGCCTCCCCCCACAACCATCAACTGAAGAAATTCTGCACAAGGACATACCATCCTCAAGCATACAAAGTGGACGCCCTATCCTTCAGCTGGAAGGCTCTAACAGTATATGCATTCCCACCTCTTCCATTAATGACCAAGGTCTTACTGAAGATCAGGACAGAGCAACCAAAAGTGATTCTGATAGCTCCGACTGGCCAAGACAACACTGGTATCCACTGTTAAAGAGCATGTCACGCACGAAACCGTGGCCTCTACCACAATGGCCACTTCTTCTGACACAGCACAATTACAAAACTCTACACTCCAGTCTAAAAACCTTGCAGCTGACAGCCTGGAAAATACCTTGACTCCTCGCCAGGATAAACTATCCAAGAGGGTAAAGGATATCATCATGGAAGCTCGGCGGCCTTCCACAAGAAAGGCATATTCAGCAAAATGGAAAAGATTTCAAACCAGGAGCACCACAAAGGGTCAGGATCCGACAGTGATGAGCATTTCACATATCCTTGAATACTTGGCTGAAATGCTCCATAATGGCCTTTCTTATTCATCCATAAAAATTCATGCTTCAGCTATTTCAGCAGAGTATAACACTGATCCACTTGTATTTTCTCATCCTCTGCTAAGGCAGTTTCTAAGAGGGATAAAAAACATCAACCCTCCAAGGAGACCACCAGTGCCTACATGGGACCTTAACTTCATGTTGGAAAAATTAACTCTACCTCCCTTTGAACCAGCAGCATCTTCAGAACTGCAATTCCTGTCTTGGAAGATTGCCTTCCTTCTGGCCATAACCTCAGCAAGAAGAGTATCTGAGTTACAGGCCCTCATGGCAGTACAACAATTTCTCATTTTTCATAAGGACAGAGTCTCTTTGAGAACCAATCCTTCATTCATGCCAAAGGTGGTATCCAGAGTCTCACTGAACCAAGCTATCCACCTACCTACTTTCTTTCCAGACCCACAAAATAAAGGAGAGAAACTTCTGCATACCTTGGACATTCACAGACAGTTGCGCTACTACTTGGACAGAACTAAGCCTTACAGAAAAACTGACCAACTGTTTGTAGCATATGCTGCTGGTGTACAAGGAAAAGCAATTTCCAAACAAACAATTTCAAAATGGATAGGAAATTGCATTCGATTCTGTTACTCTTTTCATGGAAAAGCTGTGCCAGCTAACATCAGACCTCATTCCACCAGAGCAACAGCCACCTCCACAGCCTTCTTAAGAGGGGTGGCTACAAAGGACATTTTAGAAGCTGCTACATGGAGCTCTGTGCATACATTTTCCAAGCATTACAACTTGCCTTTATATTCCAGATCCAGAGCAGGCTACTGCAGTCCTGCAGGGCATGTTAGCTACACCATCCTTTTCTTAGGTCCTACCTCCCCCAGCTTGGCTATGGTATTCTACCCATATGTAAGGACTGCAGATGCATCCTTGAAGGACATAGTACAGTTTTGTACCTACCATAAATGTAGATGTCCGATAGGTATGCATCTGCAGTCAGGTTTTCCCTCCCTCCTACCCCTCAGTGGTATTCTTTGGGTACCTATCCCTCATTTTAGCTAGCTGGGGTTATCTTCTATAGTGTATTTGTTTTTTATTGCTGTGCATGATTGGAATTTATTCATTTCTCCAAAATTTAGCCTTCTTTAGAGGGCATCTGGCATCTGGGGCAAGAAAAACTGAGGAAGATGGCGTCGGCTGACGCTTTTATACCCCAGGCCTGACGCCGGGGAAAGGCGACATCAGCCGACGCGGACCCAGACTTTGAATCCGCAATCAAGGCTGCCTGAGGCAGGACAACCCATATGTAAGGACTGCAGATGCATACCTATCGGACATCTACATTTATGGTAGGTACAAAACTGTACTTTGTCCTTCATACCATTGTTCCTTATGCATACTTGTTTTGTGAAGTCCAGCCATTGTCATCCCAAAATAGATACTGATCATCATAATTTTCTCTCTTGTGTTCTGGCAGCTGGTCATTTTCCTTTCTGTCTGCAGAAAGGCAGCCAGTGTAGCTTCCTCTCCCTACACCCTTAGGAGGATAAATCCATTTGTGAGACTGCTATCCATCTATATGTTCTCCTAAAATGGCCAAGCAATGAACATGACTCGCCACAGCAGAGATTGGCCAAATTCTTAGAGACTAAGGCCCTTTCCATTTCAAGTTATTTCCCCTTATTGATTTATTTCCAGTAGGATACCAAGCTGATCCGAAAACTCCAACTGTAAGAAAGGCAGACCAAATTTACCAATCTTCCATGAACCAACAACCCATCCAACCACCCAAAAACTGATTTTGTGGTTCTTTTGATGACCCAGCATTGCTATTCAAGGTTACAGCATTTAAGACTTCTTTCTTCTGCTAACAAGTAAAAAAAGTGGCTGAGTGATGTAGTGAAAGGGATTGCTTCACCTACTCAGGTTGCGAATAAAGAATTTTATAGCATGCTCAGATGAGTATCAGCATTCTCTGTTAGCACAGATGGAGAGAAGTTCACAGATTTCCCAGGTGTAGAATTTAGGTGCCACTGACTTGGTACCTCATGGATGTATGCATTGCTTCAAATGATTGGTGGAGGAGAGTGGGGGCTTGATTTCAACTTGTAGTGAAGCGAGTGTAACCATGAGGCACTGAATAAATTGTTACTGAGTACAACTTTCGTAGAGGAATTAAAATTAAATAGTACTTTATAAATGTCCCTTTCTGTAGCAGTGCTTTTTGACAAGGTGTTACTTCGGACTTTCAGGAGATGTGTAGATGACCATCCTTTACTGGAGGAGTTTGATTTCTCATTTATGGCATCCTTGAACCACAGCTCCAAGAAAGTATGCCTGAACCATTGCTGGAGGAAGCCATAGAATAGAAGGCCACTGTCCCACCCCATAACTCCTCCTTTGATTGCATTCTGGTACCAAGCAAAGGCTTCTATTGCTACTCTAATGTATCTTTGCCCTGCTGCCCCTTTCTTGGTACCTTCAGTTGGCAGTAGATACTCTTTGTTCTGTCCTGACTTCACTGTTAACCAGGTCCACTGGGTTTTTGATGCAGTAGTTATGGGATGTTCATCATGTTACCCTGCTGCAGTCATCACACTTGGGTTATCCTGTCATCAGGCGGTCCCGCAGTCGGCCGGAATTCCAAAGTCTTGGTCTGGCGTCGGTTGCTGTCACTTCTTCCCTGACGTCAGTGTGCCAGGGGGATATATAATGCATCCGACGCCATTTTCTCCAGTCTTTCTTGCCGCGCGGTGCCCGAAGCAGAAGCAGTTCACAAGTGCCGGTCAGCTGACTCCTGAGATTTTTGAAGTCTAATTTCAGATCCGAAGTCTTCAGTAAAGCTAAGTATCCCGTTGGGGAAACTTTTCTTGCCTCAGACCGATGTCAGAAAAAGTTAATAATTGTATTTCTTGTGGGAAGCAAATACCTCATAAGGATTTTTCACTCCTACTGCATACCTTGCCTAGGCCCAGACCACGACATCACTGGTTGTCGTTTTTGTGCTAGGTTTAATAAGTGTACTATAAAAAGACGCTTTGATTTTGCATGACACTTTTTCGGTAGAAAATTTAACTACACAATGCCGTTGGAGCAACCGACTACCGGCGTGCACAAAAAACGCAAGGATAAGGACAGGCAGCCTAGGCCCAAGCCAGACTCCGAGGCCTTGGCTGGACCGGTCTCCAGTTCACCGGTCTTCAGTGAGGCTCCGACGCAGCCCCTGACTACCGCAGATTTGGAACCTGAGACCGCTTCGGAGCCTTTGGCGGAGAGCGCTAGGCCGACGCAGCCATTTTATTCAGCCCCTTGTGCAGCCCCTACCGACGACTCTGCAGAAAGAGATGTCGGTGCTGCAGAAACACATTTGGTTTCTGAAGGCGTCTTCAGACCGACGACGCTCACCTTATAAACGTATCATAAGCTTAAGACTCCTATTAAACCTAAAAAGACTGCACTTCAGTCTCCAGTTCAAGGCCCCATGCCTAAGAAACAGATGCTTAAAATGGCTGAAGATTTGATCTCTTTAATCAGGGGTTCCCAACCCCCACCTGACAATAGCCTAGACAAGAGGAAGATTATGCCTCCTCTGATCAAGTGTCTATTTCCTCACGCTCCTCTGAGGACCGGGATTACTCCTTCTCCCCTTATGAAGATTCTGATGCTGAGGATTCTATTCCATCAGCTTCTCCTCCTGAAGACTACTCCTTTGGGGAAACTTTACACACTATGAGGGAACATTTTCACTGGGAAGGTCAGGACTACTCTGACTCAGCACAGACCTCTTGCTATCCCCCAAGTTTTAGACATTGTGGATGATGTTTACTTAGAATCTAGTTTGAACCCAGATTCTCTGCCTCCCGCTCCAGCCAAACCAGACAGATACTATAGAGTGCCTGCTTCACACAAATTCCTTTATAAAAGTCCTGTTGCTGACCCAGAGACTATCTCCCAGGATCCCAAAGGGGCTAAGGCTTATATGGCAAAAAATCCTGTACCCTCTGAAAGGGACTCCAGAGCACTAGACAGGTGGGGGAAAAAGGTTTACACCTCAGCCACTCTAGCTATGAGAGCACTAAATTGCCAATTTCACATGCTAAAATATCAGCAATTTCTCATGTCTCAGCTAAAACAAAAAATGAGCACACTCCCTCAACAGTCTGAATTGAAAGAAATGCAGGATCTGTTGCATGCAGCTGAACAGGTGGGCAAACATACTTTACAATGTGGTTTTGATTCTTTGGAGGCTTCCTGCAGAGCAGCTGTCACTGGGTCTGTTACACGTAGACATGTTTGGTTAAAGGAACAAACTCTGCCTGATCATGTTAAAGCAAAGCTTCTAGATGCTCCCTTACAGCAGGATGTTCTATTTGGAGTTAAGGCAGAAGAAGTCTTAAAGAAAATGGAGGATAAGGCAAAATCTATGCAGACAGTCAAAGATTTTCTACAGATACATCCCCCTCGCTTCAGCAGAAATTGGCCAACTAAAAATTGGTCCTTTCCAGCTACTAACAGATCACAGAGGGGTAAATACAGACGTCCAAGAGGCAGAGGACAACCACAAGCCCAATACAAACCTCGACAATGGGGCACTGCAACACAGAAGGGAGGAGAAGACAGGCCCCAATCCACCAGAAGGCAAACTCAATGACTTGCACCTCATCTGGCCAAGCAACAGTCTCTTGGCAGCGCCCTTGGGAGGAAAACTCGCACTTTTTTCAGACAACTGGCACATTGTCACAAAGGACAAATGGGTCCTAGACATAATTTCACGAGGATACAGATTCCATTTCCACACCTTGCCAATGAAAAGAGGAATGCCAAACCTGACACAAAATCAATGGGCAGAGGCACAAAAACAAATTACAGCTCTCATGGATATGAGAGCCATTCAACTGGTACCTACACGAGAGCAAGGCCAAGGATTTTACTCAAGACTCTTTCTAGTCCCCAGAAAGGACAATGCCTGGAGACCAATTCTGGACCTTTCAATTCTAAACACCTTCTTACAAGTACCCAAATTCAAGATGCTAACACTACAGCAGCTTCTTCCCATGTTGGGCATGAAAGCATGACTAGTAACGTTGGACCTCAAGGAGGCATACCTGCATGTCCCTATCAGACAAAGTTGCAGAAGATACCTCCGTTTCATTGCAGGTTCAACGCATTAACAATTCTCTGCACTGCCCTTTGGCTTTGGGTCTTCACAAAATGCCTGGCACCAGTAATTGCATACTGCAGACAAAGGAATTCAAATATACCCATATCTGGACGACTGCCTCATTCAAGCAGAAAGCAAGGACATCCTCTTACAACATCTGGCTTTTGTAAAACATCTTCTAAGTTGCCTGGGGTACACAGTAAACGAAAAGAAATCAAAACTAGTACCCTCACAAAATATGACATTCCTGGGTGCCAGCTTGAATACAACGGCCCAGAAGGCTTATCTGACGCCAGACAAACAATTACAACCGACTCAGTATTTCAAAACGATGGCAACAAAGACCCTACTCCCTGCAAGAAAAATTCTGCAGGCCTTGGGCTTCATGGCATCTTGCATACTACTAATACCATTTGCAAAGCTGCATATGAGGAAATTACAGTGGTACCTAAAAAGTGTATGGTCTCAACACAGCCACAGATTGGACACAATGATATCTCTCATTCCATGCCTACAACAGGAGTTTCTATGGTGGTCACAGGCATGTCACCTCAACAAGGGCCAGCCTTTCACCTTGCCCCCAGCCAGGCAAACTATGACAACAGATGCATCGGACTACGCCTGGGGAGCACACATGGCAGGAAAGTGCGTTCAAGGCGTATGGACTGCAGATCAAAGAAATCTGCACATCAATCAAAAAGAGATGCTAGCTGTACAGAATGCTCTGACAGCCTTCAAGAACCTATTACATCCAGGACAACTTACAATAAGGACGGACAACACCACAGTAATGTGGTACATAAACAAACAAGGAGGTACACACGCCTACCCCCTATGCAGACAAGCAATGACCTTGTGGAACACAGCACTGGCTAACCAAGTTCAGTTACAATCTCAATTCCTGCCAGGAAAAAAGAACACATTGGCAGACGACCTCAGCAGAAACATCATGGATCCCCACGAGTGGAAGCTGGATCCACAAGTATTTGCTATGATAACTCAAAAATGGGGCCTTCCAGACATAGACCTGTTTGCCAGCCCCCAAAACTATCAGCTAACAAAATTTTGTACAAGGACACTTCACCATCAAGCTTGGAAAGTGGACGCACTCTCATTCAGTTGGAAAAACCTGGCAGTATATGCCTTCCCTCCATTGCCTCTCCTCACAAAGGTGCTACTGAAAATCAGAAAGGAGAGACCACGACTGATACTCATAGCCCCATACTGGCCACGCCAGCACTGGTACCCACTATTAAGGAATATGGCCCAAGGTCCACCTTGGATTTTGCCACAAATTGCTCATTTGCTCACACAGCAAAACAATCAGATTCTACACAGCCAGCTCAAAACCTTAAATCTGGCTGCATGGCAAATCAACTAAGCATCCAGCCAGCTCCCCTTTCACAAGCAGTTATGGAGGTTCTTCTGGAAGCTAGGAGGCCCAGCACGAGGAAGGCCTACTCGGACAAACGGAAAAGTTTTTGCGCCTGGAACCAAGCTAAAGGCCAAAACACACTTCAGCCTCACATGCCTCAGATTCTACAGTATTTAACTGAGATATTGCACAAAGGACTTTCTTTTTCTTCCATTAAAATCCATGCATCAGCTATTTCAGCCCACTACAACACGGATCCACCCTTATTTTCACATCCACTTCTAAGGCAGTTCCTCAGAGGGGCAAAAAATATTAGACCCCCCCAGGAGAGCACCTACACCAACATGGGACCTCAATTTTGTTCTGGAAAAACGTACGCTACCTCCCTTTGAACCAGCTTTCTCTGTGATCTACAGTTTCTATCATGGAAGACTGCCCTGCTGCTAGCAATAACTTCAGCTAGAAGAGTCTCAGAGCTGCAGGCACTAATGGCAGTGGAACCTTTCCTCATTTTCCATCAAGACAGAGTTTCTCTACGTACTAATCCTTCCTTCATGCCTAAGGTGGTTTCCAGTGTGGCTTTAAATCAAACCATCCACTTACCCACCTATTTCCCAAATCCACAGAACAAAGGAGAAAGACTCCTATATTCCTTGGACATTCACAGGCAACTTTGTTACTACTTGGATAAAACTAAGGTTTTCAGAAAATCTGACCAGCTCTTTGTATCCTATGCTACAGCTTCACAAGGGAAGGCTATATCAAAACAAACCATTTCCAAATGGATAGGACATTGCATTCATTTTTGCTATACCCATCATGGAAAACCAGTTCCTGCTACCATTAGGCCCCACTCTACCAGGGCAACAGCTACATCTACAGCCTTCCTCAGGGGGGTTCCAACCAAGGAGATTTTGGAAGTTGCAACTTGGAGTTCCGTACACACCTTTACCAAACACTACCACTTACCACTTTACTCTAAGACTACAGCTGGCTTCACCACTGCAGTTCTGCAGGGCCTTCTAGCCTCCTCTAACCCTCTATGAATCCTCCACCCATCCTTAGCTTTGGGATTCTACCCAAGTGTGATGACTGCAGCAGGGTAACACGATGAACATATTACAGTTTTTGTACCTACCATAAATGTAGATGTTCGAGTGTACACCCTGCTGCAGTCCAGGTTACCCCCCCCCCCCTCCATCCCCTCTGATCTAGCTGACTAAACTTCTACAAAATCTTCCTGATGTATTTGTTTATAGCTAGAGGGATTTTGTGTTTGTGCTAAAACTTCATAAATTGGTACTAATTACTGACCACCTTTTTGGGGGCACCTGACATCTGGGGCAAGAAAAACTGAAGAAAATGGCGTCGGATGCATTATATATACTGGCACTGACGTCAGGGAAGAAGCGACAGCAACTGACGCCGACCAAGACTTTGGAATTACGTCCGATCATGAGACCGCCTGACAGGATAACCCAAGTGTGATGACTGCAGCAGGGTGTACACTCGAACATCTACATTTATGGTAGGTACAAAACTGTACTTTAGTTACTGAAATTGCTGGCTCTAAGACACAGTGGTACTTCTGTATAGTCCTTCTTTTTTCACAACTCTGATTCAATAGGATGTTTTTTTGAAGATTGTATTAGACATGATGCTTCAGAAGCAGCGGTACCAGGGATTCTACTACATGATCTTTCTGGTTTCACATGAAAAGGGTGGCGCTAAACTGATTTGTACTTTTCAGCAATTGAAAGTCTGTATGAAGCCCCATAAATATTATCCATTCATCTCTCCCATTGAGCCTGTAGGAGTTTGTCTGTCTGATTGCTTTCAGCCAGCAGGAGTTATATTGGCACACCTGTATTCCCTTTTCACAGGTTTTGCTTTTTGAGATACAGAACTATCACTCATTTGAACCCTTAAACCATTCAAGTAGAAGGCTTAATTTCATTTTTTTCAGGTAGGAAGTATACCCTATTTTCAAGGAGTTACTACAGAACATATGACAGATGGATAAGTAATAATTTATTTATTTATTTTTATTTAACATTTGCTAACCGTGAAAGTCAGACTTGGAACGAAGCCAATTTTCAGCGGCAGCCCAGGGAGAAGGCTCCAGATGCATGTCTTTGTAACGTGGGAGGAAACCGGAGCACCCGGAGGAAACCCACACAAACACAGGGAGGACATGCAGACTCCACACAGAAGGCACCCCAGCCGAGAATCGAACCGGAGAACCTCTTGCTGTGATGCAACAACCCTACCGCTGCACCACTGTGCCGTCCAGTAATAATAAAGTACCTGTTTTAGCATTTAGCAAGCAACAGACAAAAGGTAGAGAAGCAATTTAGAATAGAATGTCAGCGTAGACAAACACATGCAGACTCTTCCAGTTTGGAAGATTAACACTTCAACTGACGACATGACTGAGATGTGGGTGGAAACCAGAGATCCTACTAAAAAGTCGCTCAAGTGAAAGATATTAAAGGATATAGGAGTCATCCATTTCATTGTGGACAAACTCATTAGTATATCATTTTGTTTTATTTATTCCTTTACAAATGTTTTCCAGACTTTTGGGGGACTGCACCCACTTGACCTTTCATGCCAAACCACTCTTACTTAAATAAATAACCTCCAGGACTGCATATCTTTTAAAAAGGGGTGGAAATTATGCAAAATGTAGTTTGATGAGTTTGACCTCATTTAAAAGGACTTCCCCTTTTGGAGATGGCATCCTTCTCCTCAAAGCCATAGTCATTGAAATGCTATTTCATTTAGCTTGCTGCTAGAAAAGCGGTATCTTACAGAGTTTTGTGGGTTGATACATGCAAACATAGCACAAAAGGTACCTCAGTTAGGAAGTGAACTGGAAAATCAAGCACAACAAATATTACATATGATAATAACAATGTAACCTTCACTGAAATACTGACAAGATCAAGATATCCCTTGGAAATGATGTATACCGCTGGAAAATTCTAAAGTGTCAAGAATCTGAAGTTAGCATACTTTGCTGTAAGAAATTTGCACTGTGCCAGAAATTGGGTTAAAACATCCTTTAGGGGGTTAAGTAAGTTAACACATCTGTACAGATGACAGAATGTAATCTAAAATAAATCATGCCATGTGAAGTAGTCTTCATGCTGTCAAAAGCAGAAAAGCAACAGAACATATATATGATAAAGAATAGTAAATAAGATTGTATATTATTATGACTTTGCTCTTGACTTTTAGGTTTATGAGTGTGAGGCACTTTAAAAGACCCATGTGGTATTATATTTCAGTGTGTAATTATGGGTATTTACGATGATCAAGTTCACATAATTTCAGTGATTGTGTCTGTTTATTGATGGTTTGAAGGGTAATTATGTAGTTTTTTTAAGAAGTTAAAAAAGCATGTTGTTTCACAGAGTCCATGTTGTATTATATCTCAGGTAATTAGGTACTGTTCACGACTATGTGGAGAAAGTCGGGTGACTGTTGTTAATGGTGGAAATCATGTATGGGGAGGTCCATTGGGTTTAGCTGTTTTGATAATTTTAAATTGTAAGCAGGGTGGATGTTTTTTTTTCTTTTCTTGTCAAGGGCATTCTCTAGATATAACTATATTTGTTAATGGCAACTAATGTCATAGAAAATGGAATTTTGGACATGATTGTACCTTTAGAATGAGAAGTTGCTTCCTGTTGCTTATCAGCTTTAAGTCTTTTATTTTCAAGAAGACTCTTGTGAGGCTGCTGGTTTATTGATATGAAGTACAGTGGTTCCTCTTGCCCTTTTTTCATAGGATGACTGCCTTTTGCTTACTCTACTGGGTTGGCTGGGCTATCCTTTGAAGATGTGTACCTATATACTGGCTGATTAGGACTGTGTGTGGAAGTGAATGGCTTGCTCTGGGATGGTCTTGAATGATGAGTGTGATGATTTTTTTATATGGTATCTCTCTGGTGAAAGATAATTTGTTATAGATAATATATGTGAGTACCAATGGAACTTTTTTGATGTACTAGTGAAACAGAGGAGAGGGTGAGTTGAGTAATAGTATGTCTGTTTTATATTATTACTTTTATGATTGATTTAGTTAGCTAACCAGAAGGTGGTAAGAATGATTTTAAGGCTTGCCTTTGTATACTGGTAAGACTGTAGAAGGGTGGAGTGAAAGGTCGAGGTACAGGGTGTGAATTTTTAAGTACCAAGCTGGCATAGTGCAACAAGCAAGGTATATATTAAATGAGTGATAATTAAGGCTTTCAGACTTAATGATGAGAGTAAATGGAAAGATGAGTACGCCAGTATTTAGTGGTATGTAGCCCAGCGTGAGGGTATCATTCTTATTGATGTTTGATTGTGTTACATTACTGGGGTGCTCGAACTTGCGTAATGTTAAGCATAAAGTTATATTAAGTGATTATGTCGGTGTATAGGATGATACTAGATCATAAGTATGGTAATTGACTGAGGATCAGTACAGGAGTGGAACTGCGAGCTGGAGTCAGGGTGGATGGTTTACAGATAAACTGAGACGTTTGTGTGGGTTTTTTGACTTCTGGCATTGTCTGTTCTTACTCCTAAGACAGTCTTTGATTGTTTTAATATTGTTTGTGCTTAAAGAGTCAGTAAGGAATATATACACAATTTCTAATAAGAAAGATATTAGTATAGCCTGTTTCACCAGTGTATCACTGCTCTTCCATGACAAATTTAATATATAAAGTATGTTGGGTTAGTAATATTGATCTTTTGATTACGGCATATAACCTATGCTAATTACTATTATAATTAGAGTTGATTTTCTGGGAAAGCTACTGGACCTGCATGAGTGTTGTGATATGAATTTTTTTCTAATGTCTTACAACTTATAAAATGATTTTCTAAAAAATAATGAAGTAAATGAAAGTGATGGAAATTAACCTGGAGAAGAAACTAGACAAAAGTTTATACAAATATTGAAAGTTTGTGATTATAGATATGGATAAAGCAATGAAAATATGTTTAGTCCCCTTAGTTTTACATGTAGGTTAGGCATGCTTTTATTAACCAGATGAGAAGCTGTGGATGATAATAACTGTTAAGTGAAAGATGTTTATTTGGAAAGGGAAGTGGACAAGAGTTAAGTGCCTTAACCTGATTCTTCCATATAACAAGGTGGTTTAGGTTTACTGATTTGAATGGTTACTTTAGAGCTGTACGCTTAAGGCTCATATATATAGCTCAATCAGAAGGTTATAAATCAAAGTGATAAAGGATGATAGTGAAATGGGTGGGAGTTCAAGACAAATATGGGATAGCATTTTGGATGAAAGTCCTTAAGGAAAATAATTATTACACAAAATGTTATATTTGTAAAGTAGCAGAAAGTATTCTAAGCATTAATTCAGTGCAGGAATGGCACAAGGAGGTTTTACCAATAGGCATGCCTATTAGTAGGAGTATAGAAAATAGGCATATTTTTAGCACTTTTTGCTCCCTTGCTTATCCTATATCCCATATCTATTGCCAAGTCTGGCAGCTTCTCTTTTCCACCCCAGATTTTCTCCAGTTCGGATTGGGGCTGACAAGGAACCTAAGGGCATCCGGGGAGAGTCGTACCACCAACCACATCTGAATCTGATGAAGACTGGTTATTTATAGGGGAGAAAGTACTTATCGTGTATTGTATTCAAATGTTTTTTTTTCCTGCAACACGGCTGGAGTGGATTGTCAGTTATCACTGGTCAAGGGGCACGTGTGCAATGGGGACATGGAGCATATCTCCCCACATCTTCGGCAGTTCAGCCAGGTCCACCACCCTTCCACCTGTTTCAACCATGCCACACTTCCTCCACATCATCCTTAGCCTACACCAGGGATCATCACAGGAAAAGCCCATATGACCACACCTCCCACAGGCTGGGCACACCTATCCCTCCCTGAAACCACCTCAGATGTCTGTGCCAATATTTGAACCTGGGATATAGTCAAAGTTTTATCCCTCTACTCCACAGGACTGACAGACGTATAGAAAATATGTAAGAGGCGGCTAGAATTTACTGGAAGAAATTAGCAAAGGAACCAAGGTTTGGGGAGCAAATAACTTGTGGGCGATAAGGTTAAGCAGAAGTTTGGACTGCTGGTTTGAGATTGGCTTCCCTATCGGAGATTAGAAATGTAGTTTAGGCACAGAGTAAGACACAAGGAAGTGCTATGTTAAAGGCCAGCTGTGGTAAGAGTTTCACTTTAGTTTAGAAGAGAAACTGCTGTTAAAAAGGTATAATTAGTAAGATATGTAAAATATTGTATGATAACTCTTAAAAAGGGGTAATTAGTATGATTTGTAAAATATTGTATGAAAAGTGACGAAAGGGGAGAATTAGTAAGATGCATAATATACTGTATGACAACTATCAAAAAGTGATAATAATATGTGTTTAATATTGCATGATAACTGTCAAAAGGGGATAATTAGTAAGATGTGTAAAATGTTGCATGATCATTTGTAAGATGTGTAAAATATATGATAACTTAAAAAGTGATATTTAGTAAGATGTGTAAAATATTGTATGATTGTTATAAAGGGTTAATTAGTAAGATGTGTAAAATATTGTATGATAACTGTTTAAAAGGAATAATTAGTAAGATGTGCAAAATATTGCATGGTAACAATCAATCAGAGGAGGTTAGAAAAGACTGAGAAAAGAGAATGGAAAGGCGATTTACAAAGGAACAGTGGAAAGGAATTTGTAAGACTCTCAGGTATTCAACAAAGTGCAGCAAATTTAGGATTTTTGCATGGAAGTATTTGCATAGCTATTTTTATACACCAAGCAGACTGCAGGAGATTTTTCTTCAGGTAGACAGCAAATGCTGGCGATGTGATGGGGAAGAGAGAGGTAAGCTTATTTCAAAGTCTTGATTGCTTAATAATCAGTGTATTAGTTATAGTAGGTTCCCCAGAATGTCGAATTAAAACTCTGTGAACATTCAACTAAACAAAAATAACTGGTTGAACTTTCTATTCAACAAAACTTTAAAAAAGGTGATTTTTACAGGAGACTAGACACCAACTCAGGCGAAATTGAAGTGTATTAACCCACCACTGAGTTTGCGCAGGAATGTGCGTGCCCACCGTGATTGACACCCAATGCAAATGTAACAGTATTTAATAATATAGCATTTAAACACATGCTAATAATGACATGTTTAACAGGCACTACATAAAGGTGCTTCTGTCATATCATATGTTGTCCAAATTAAATCAAGCATTTAATTTTTTGTGCTACTACTACCACACCAACCAAAGCTCCGTATGTACCTAACATAAATTCTTTATCCCTGCAGTTTTTGAACTTCACCTTTACCTTTATAATCCCTTGCTTTTCTCCACCGACTAACTTCACGAAATAAAGAAATTATTTGATTTCACTTCAATCACATCTGCGTTTTTATGTTATACGTATAATGTTTTCGGTATTTTCTGTATAATCTGTCTAATCTTTTTATGAGTTTAGCTTACCTCGTGTTTTGGTAGCATCTTTCAATCAAACGGTGGGTGGTGCAGTCAAAATGGTCACAGGCGGGGTTTGGGTGGGGCTTGCTACTGCGCATCTGGTGGGTTAATACACTTCAATTTTGCCCCAACTCAGTGGTCATACTAATGACAGTAAAATAGACAAGACCATACACATGGCTATTACTGCTGGTTTGCAGATCAAAATCAGACCGGCAGTGATTTTCTTTGGAGAACAGTGACTGGGGAGTGCACAGTTGTTAAGTCTAAATCTACAGGTTACCGTTGAATATTCCTTCATTTAGAACTCATTGATTAGTAGGTTAACTATTATAGTAAAAAAAATTGACCCTTTGATATTCCTGTTTTACTTTAATGTGTTCTTAACACAAGAAACAATGTTGGTCTGGATACTCTCTCTCTCTCTCTCTATATATATATATATATATATATATATATATATATATATATATATATATATATATAAAATGTTTATATGAGCTGTCACTGTGAATCTCCACGCTAAAATAAGGCTGCACTGATTTCTTGGGAACAAAAAAAATTAATATTGTTATTGTTTGACATGTAACACAAAGGAAGGCTCCCTGCAGCTTCCAGAATTTTGTGTAGTTATCAAAAAATGCATTACCTAAAAAGTGTAAGAGAAACTCCTGAATATTTATGTTTTTATTTAACCCATTACTGTTAGAATCTGCTAACATGTAACCTGAATAAATGAATTTATCCATTTAGGGTTTTAAATCCAGATAAGGAAAGAGTAAGTTAATCTTCAGACTCTCATGATCTTTAGACTTCTGCAGTAAATATTGAAATGTGAAAATGATAGCTGTTAATGCAAGTGTTTATTCATGATTATTTTTCTGTAATTTCATGCTTCATAAACCTGTTACATTAATGTTTTGACAATACTTAATGCTCTCTATAACAGGTCTCAAAAGGGGGCTGTAAAGCACCCCATGCCATGATTTCCTCCTGTGGAATGATTCCAGGAAATCCCTATCCTAAGGGAAAGCCTAGTCGAATAAATGGTACATTCCCAGTAAGTTGGCTGCAATCAGTTTTCTTTTACTTGTGTGTCTGTCTGTTCAGTTGCATTTTATAGAATAGAATAGTTGTCTTACACTTTTTAAATAACGTTTCTTGTTTTATTCGTGTGGAAGGATCTTTGACTTTCTTTTTTTTTCAATCTAATTTAATGATCTGTAACTCAGGTCCTATGTAAATACGAATGTGGAAGTCGGGCACTGAGTGGTACTGATTAGCGAGAGTAATTACAAATGTATGAGATGCTTAACTGGTGACATGTCAAGTACTTTTCATCTTAATTTGTGACGTGCACATGGTTTAAATACAGAATGGTGCTGTAACATGGTAATCTACAAATGCGTTATTCAAAATCCGTACCATTTTTAGCTGAAATACATAATAAAAATGTAAGTCCATCAGTGTGACACTTGGAACATTGCTTATTCTTGGGCGAAAGTCCTGAGCAATACAAAGGTCACAGTTTTATATAACTGGCCTAGGAAACTGTTAACATTCTGTGATGAAGCCAAAGAAACAAATGCATCAGCAGAATATCTTTTCTTACTGGTATAACAGTGATATTGAGTAACCATTTTGAATGCTAGTTTATCTTTAAACATAAAAGACTGTTGTTCTGAATATGGATCAGGATTTGTTATATGGTTTCTTTTTAGGGAGTGCCTCCCAAGAAGGAAGGTGAGGAGACTACCAGTGAAGGCAAAGGAATAGCAGCGCGAATTCTGGGGCCATGTAAACCAGTAAGTATATCAAGGAAGTTCATAAAGTCAGTCAGGATCTGTGCCATTAAGAAGTGTGGGTTATACAGTTGAAAAGAATGTGTTCTTGGAATGACCAAAAGAATCTGCAGGTATATAGGGAGAAAAAAGGATTGTGCACCTAGTTTTCTGATTGTCAATATAATGTGTAGTTAGGCAGCGGCTTATTTGTAATTTGTATCTTCAGAGAACTTAAAGTCACTCTCTAACAAAGGTATTTTTTTCTGGAATACTATAGACGTTCTTCGTGTTTCACTGTTGCAGTCATCACTTGTAGGTTATCCCTGCTGTGTAGCCCTCGGCTGACCCGAATACCAGAGTAAAGGATTTCCCTCCTGCGTTAGCTGCAGGTCACTTGAGACTGACGTCAGGTCGTCAGGGCTATAAAGAGAGGCACCTGACGCCACTACACCAGTCTTTCTTGCCGTGGAGCCTGAAGCGGAAGCAGTTTGTGAGTGCGTTGGTTGGCCGTTGCCAGAATGAGGGAGAAAACTACTAAAGCTGAGTGCCCCGTTGAGGATTCTTTTCTTGCACTTAACTGATGTCCAAGAAAGTAAATAACCGTCTCCGCTGTAGAAAACAAATACCACACCGAGACTTTCATAATCTGTGTGTAACTTGTTTAGGCCTCTCCACGACGTTCCCGGGTGTCGGTTTTGTGTCTTATTTAATGCTAGGACCATGCATAGAAGAGCTAATTTTGTAGCTAGGCATTTCAGGGAGAGTAGTTACCAAAGCGAAATGGCATCCGTCGGTCAGTCTATCATGGAAATTCCTAAAAAGAGAAAAGAAAAGGAAAGAGGTTGCCGAAGGTTAGGCCTACAGACAATTCAAACCTGAAGTCAGCCAGCCTACCTTCCACTAGCACAGCTGAACTCAGTGAGGCTCATACGCAGCCCCTGATGACAGCTCTAGAGCCATTGAAGGCCTCTAACGAGACCCTTTTGGAGTCTGGTATGGCGCTGGATGAGGCTTCTCCTTCTGAGTTGTTGGTTGCCTGCTCCACAGATGGGTCCGGAGCCGCTTTGCAGGCACTGACTTCCAAGGAGGCCTTTCGGATAACCGATGCTAGACAAAGACTGACTTGCCACGCCACCAGCCAAAACCGTACCTAGGCCCACTGAATCACTGAGGCCTAAGAGCAAGACCATTCCAAGAAAACCCTTTCCTCGGTGCTAAGTCACCAACTGCCTACCACTCAACCTGCTCAGTCTCAGTAGTTACTTAGGATGGCTGAAGATTTAATCTCTCTCATTGAGGTAACCAGCCTGCTCAAGCAACCCCAGCCAAAACAAAAAGAGACCTTTTTCCAGAAGTGCTCTCGGAGCCAGAGTTTGAAGACTCTGAATTTCTGGAATCAGACACTGAACAACAGCCCCTAGCAGCCTTTGAGGATTCAGATGCTGAGGAATCCATTCCTTCTGCATCCCCTCCTGAGGACCTCTCATTTGGGGAGACCTTAAACTCTCTCGGAGAGTATTTCCTTTGGGAGACTCAGGACTACCCCCAATCAAAGAAGAGATTGAGAGAGTTCCTGATTTGCCACAACACAAATCCTTAGCCATTCCTCTCATTCTGGATGTGATGGAGGATGTCTTCCTGGAGTCTGGTCTCACCCCTGATGCACTGCCCCTGCTCCCAGAAAGCCTTATAGATATTACAGGGTGCCAGATACCCATAAGTATTTGTTCAAGAACCCTGCAGCTGACCCAGAGGTCATTACTCAGGGACACAAGGGGGCTAGACCCAGTTCCTCCAAAAATCCAGTACCTTCTGACAAGGAAAGCAGAGCCTTGGACCGATGGGGTAAAAAGGCCAACACTTTGGTTACCCTAGCCATTCGATCTCTCAACTACCAATTTCATATGCTTAAATATCAACAGAATGCACTGGAGTTATTGAAGCAGAACATTTCCACCTTACCAGACAGTACTGCTGCCAGAGAACTAGGAGATCTGATTCACTCCAGCTCTCAAGTAGCCAAGCATTCCCTACATTGCTGAGTTGATGCTTTGGAAGCATCTAGCAGGGCTGCAGTTTCCAGATCAGTGATTAGAAAGCATACATGGTTGAGAGAGCAACCTTTGCCTGACCAGGTTAAATCAGAACATCTGGACGCCCCATTAGATAGGAAGCAATTGTGCGGCCCTAAGGCAGATGAAGTAATTAAGAAAATGGAAGACAAAGCCAAGTCTATGCAGGCGGTCAAAAATTTCCTGCAGGTACAACCACCCAGATTCAGCAGGAACTTTCCTACCAAACACTGGTCCTTTCCTGCCCAAGCTAAAGCTGTGCAAAGGAAAGGACACAAAGACAGGACCTCCAGGCAACAGCAGCAAAGCCAGAAGAGGCCTAGACAGTGGACCTCTTCTGTGCCTAGACAAGCGAGTTCTAAGTCCACTCCTTACCGTAAGGACTCACAGTGACTCCCCCACCCAGGCTAGGAGGAAGGCTTTCCCTATTCTTAAGTAAGTGGCAAGCCATCACAACAGATCAGTGGGTCCTAAACATAATTTCCCAAGGATACTTATTCTGGCTCATAGAGAACCCCAGACTCTCAGGGTTTCCAGACATACCAACAAGTCAGAGGACAGAGGCCATCTGCCAGATTCAAAAACTCTGTGCTCAAGGAGCAGTGGATCCAGTGCCAGAGGACCAAGCGAGAAAAGGTTTTTACTCAAGGTTGTTCCTAGTACCCAGAAAAGAGGGCACCTGGTGCCCTATTCTAGACCTAGCTACATTAAATCTGTCCCTCATAGCGCCAACATTCAAAATGCTAACCCTTCAGAAGATCTTGCCAATGCTGACACCAAATGTTTGGCTAGTGACCCTAGATCTGAAAGATGCCTACCTCCATATCCCCGTAAGGAAGTCCTGCAGGAGTCTCCTATGCTTCAGAGCAGGCTCAGAGCACTTTCAGTTCTCTGCTGCGCCTTTTGGCGTATCTACTGCTTCCAGAGTCTTCACCAAGTGTCTGGCTCCTGTCATTGCCTTTTGCAGAGAGCAAAACATACAGATCTAGCCCTATCTGGATGACTGTCCCATCCAGGTGGACACCAAGGAGAAACTCTTGCAGGATCTCTCCTTTGTCCAAACTCTCATAACCTCTCTGGGATTTACTATCAACAGAAAAAAATCCCAATTCCAACCCACAAGACAGATTACCTTCTTAGGAGCTCTCCTGGACACTTCTACCCAAAGAGCTTTCTTCTCTCCAGAGAAGCAGAGCTTTCTCCCCCGATACGTTTCTCAGCTAGCTCACAGAACACACCTCAGCAAGGAAATTTCTGCAAGCACTCTGGTACATGGCATCCTGCATCCTGTTGGTGCCTTTGGCCAGGCTCCATATGAGAAAACTACAGTGGTACCTCAGAAACCTATGGTGCCAGCACTCACAGTCACTGGAGCACCAGCTGCCTCTGATCCCTTGCTTAAGGAAGGAACTCTTATGGTGGGCAGAAATCTGTACCCTGAACAGGGATCTACCCTTTATCACCATTCCCAGACCATCACCACCGATGCCTCAGACACAGCCTGGAGTGGCTCACCTAGGAGACATGTGCACTCAGGGCACCTGGGACCAGGGAGATCTAACCCTCCATATCAACCTGAAGAAAATTATGGCAGTGTACAGGGCTATTATAACTTTCAAGGCCCACCTCAAGCCAGGAGTGCTCTTGATCAAAACAGACAACACCACGTTCATGTAGTACATCAACAAACAGGGGGGAGCACACTCCCACCCCCTTTGTCCACTAGCTATGCTTATCTGACAGACAGCCGCAATGATGGGATTACATCTGATAGCCCAGTACATTCCAGGGGAACACAACACCCTGGCAGACCACCTCAGCAGAAGTGTCCTGAACCCACACGAGTAGCAGCTACACAAGGAGACCTTCCTCAGTATCATACCTCTGTGGGAAACCAGAGATAGACCTCTTTGCTTCAATAGAAAACAGACAGCTATCCAGGTTCTGCTCCAGGGAGTTCCACCCACGTGCTTGGAAGGTGGACACTGTCTCCTTTCACTGGGGCAACCTGTTTGTGTACACCTTCCCTCCCTTGCCACTGATTCCCAGGGTACTTCTAAAGATCAGGGAGGAAGGTCCAAGGGCTATCCTCATTGCCCAAAACTGGCCCAGGTGGCACTGGTACCCCTTACTTCTCAGTCTGACCAGGGAACTACCCATGAGCCTGCCTCTCACAGAAAAACTGCTAACCCAAGAAAAAGGGTCAGTGCTGCATCCAAATCTTCAAACACTCAGCCTATCCGCATGGCTTATACCCCAGAGGCAGATATCAGGCCACCTTTGAGCAAGCAGGTTCTGGATATCATCAAGGAGGCCAGGAGGCCCAGCACCCGGAAATCCTATTCTGCAAAATGAAAAAGATTTACTGCCTGGTGCCGCAATAAGGGTCAAAGCAGCACCCAGGCCACTCTCTCTCTCTGGTTCTGGACTACCTGGCAGAGCTAGTGCAGAAGGGATTATCATACTCCTCAATCAAAATTCATGCCTCAGCTATCTCTGCTCATTCCCCAACAGAGCTACCTTTGTTCTCCCATTCCCTGTTAAAACAATTCCGTAGAGAGGTGTCACACATCAGACCACCTAGAAGACCGCCCACTCCAGCATGGGACCTGAACTTTGTCCTCGAAAAACTGACTTTACCTCCTTTTGAACCAGCTGCCTCAGCAGAATTGAAGCACCTCTCTTGGAAGACTACCTTCCTGCTGGCCTTAACCTCAGCCGGGAGGGTTTCTGAGTTTCAGGCTCTCATGGCCATTGAACCTTTCATTATCTTCCATGCAGACAGAATGTCTCTTAGAACCACTTTATGCCTATGCCTAAGGTGATATCTGACGTGGCCCTTAATCAGGCTGTCCATCTCGCTACCTTCATTCCAAACCCACAAAATAGGGGGGAAGGATCCTCCATGCATTAGATGTGCACAGACAGCTTAGATACTACCTGGATAGGACCATGTCTTTCAGAAAGACTGACCAGCTGCTGGTCAGCTTCGCCCCAGGGGCAGAGGGGAACCTATAGCCAAGCAGACCATTTCTAAATGGATATCACACTGCATCCATTTCTGCTACTCCTTTCATGGGAAGATACCTCCCATATCAGTCAGAACCCGTTCTACTAGGGCAGCATTAATATGTACTGCCTTCCTTAGGGGCATTCCTACCAAGGATATTTTAGAAGCTGCCACCTGGACATCAGTTCACACCTTCACAAAACACTACCAACTAGCTATTTTCTCCAAATCCAGGGCAGGCTTTGCTTCAGCAGTCCTGCAGGGCATTGTGGCTTCCACTTAAAGCAGTGCAAGCCTACTCTATGCCTCCTTCTCCCCTACTTTTCAACTTTGGGAATCTTCCCACAAGTGATGACTGCAACAGTGAAACATGACGAACATAGTACAGTTGTGTTCACTTACCATAAATGTAGATGTTCAAGTGTATTCATTGCTGCAGTCCTGTTTCCCTCCCACCTTCCCCCTCTTTATTTCCATCATAACTTATAGCCTTCTCCAGGTTGGTCCTGTACAGGCCTTCTTGGCAGGGCTCATATAGGTTGGGGACAAGAAAAACTGATGTAATGGTGTTGGCTGCCTCTCTTTATAGCCCTGATGACCTGACCTCAGTCTCAGGTGACCTGCAGCTGGAGCAGGAGGGAAATCCTTTACTCTGGTATTCAGCCGAGGGCTACCCAACAGGGATAACCCACAAGTGATGATTGCAGCAGTGAATACACTTGAACATCTACATTTATGGTAAGTGTACACAGCTGTACTTTTCTACTAATCAATGACCGCACATAATTATTAATTTTTTTAAACATCCTTATTAAATTATCACGTAAGACATAGGCACACATACATTAATAGACAAGAAAAGAAACCATATTAACATTTTCATTTATATACATAATAAATTGCATATATGTTTTCTTTCTTTACAACAACATTCTTTAGTACAGCATTACTTAAATTGTTCAATTCCTGCCTTCTCTTAAACCTCACTCCTCCTCCTGAACATTAATTTGCATGTATTGTTCCCACAAATTCCATTTATTTCTACATAATTTGCTCCTTCCCTTTTCTAAAAATTCCGTTTTTTTTTTAATTTTTCTCTCTTTTTTACAATATTCGGTACTACAGTTGGTTTAGATTTTGATTTCCATTTTCTAGTATTTGCTTTTCTGGCAGCTAATAAAATTAAACTTAATAACAATGTGTTACTCTGTCTAGGCAGTTCATATCTTGTGTCTCAGCTGAAAAGATAAATTTTTTAGCTACGGCAATTTGCTCCCCCAATATTTTTACCAGAGTGTTAAGCAGGGATTTTTTTTTAATCTGCCAGCTCATTACACTCCTAAAAAATATGTTCCCAGTTGCTGCTTTCTTCCCTATCACACCTTCAACATTTGCTATCTACCTGAGGAAAATTTCTTTGAAGTCTGCTTGTGGTATAAAAATGCCTGTGCAAGCACTCCAAACAAAAAATCATAAACTTTCTAGACTATGTTGCTTACTTGGGAACCATACATATGTCCTCCAATTTATCCCTTGTAAATTGCTTTTCCAGGCTCTCTTCCCAATCATTTCTAACCTCCGCTGCTTGATTCTTATAGTTGCCATACAGTGTTTTATATGCCTTACTAAGTAACCCCTTTTCACAGCAGCTTCTGTTCCAGATTCAACTAGAAATTCTAGCAGAGCAGGTCTTTCACTTAGAACTCCCCTATCCCTTTCTTTTTCCCTATACTCTGATATTAATCCCTAGTAGGAGAGGCAGTCTGTAACCTACAGTCCAAAGTACTTCTCCATGTTAATTTAGCCTTTTTCATTTTATTTGTTCATTAATAAAAAGGAAATAATAATGAGCTAAGCAAAAAGTGCTTGTATTGAGGCCCCATCTAGTATAAACATGATAAGAATGATTACTAAGTTTAACAAATACAGTTAAAAAGCTCAGAATTGCAATTTAATACCTGTGTGTTGTTTCTGTTTCTTCATTAGGGATATCCCCATAATATAGCATCCCTCACACACTTGAGTTAGAGTGATGTAATATGCTTTTAAGTCGCTCAATTTCACAGCCAGTTCTGTTAACATGAATAAGCTGCTTCAAACTGTGTACCAACTGATGCTGCATGTCTGATGAAGCGTTCAGTGTGAATGTGAAAGCGCTTACTTGGTATACTGTTTTTATTCTGCTTTTTATTTTGTTAATTGATTAAAGTTTCCTTCCTAATCGTTGTGTTGCCACGAGGGTTTTTACCTGTGGATCTTGCGTTTTCATTGGGGCACTTTATCCTCTGACTGTTTTCACTCTCAAAACATTGCTGCAGTTATGTAAAATAAAGTGAAATATTTTCTTCCTTTTACATTTCACTGTCATGTATTACAGAAAAGTTAGCACCATGCTGATGTGTGTTGCTTTCACATTAAACAGTATACCATATATTTGCACATTAAATAATTTGAAATCATGGAAAAAAGTGAATTATTCCTTTCACCGATATTTGATTATTACTTCCCACTTGGTATCAGAAAGTAATGTTTCTCATGGAATCAGTACCATTGTCCTGATCATTGCTTGCCATTGTTCATTTATTTTTTTTTCACAAGCACATTTTATGAGGTAAAATTACTACAGGCTCAGTATGCTAGGCATGTCTGTGTATGATTAAAATATAACCACAAGCTGCTAAGCTGTTGTGTGTGATAACATTAATACAGCTCCAGATGGTGATAATTCACTCTCCATATACTAAGCTGCCTTGTGTGTAGTAGAATAAATACAAACTCCAGCTACTGAGGTATTCTATAAATGTAGGTAAGATGTTGTGATCAGTGTAGTAAGTGATAGTTGCTTTCATATAAAATAGTGAACTAAGCCCTGTCTTGCTTATGTTTCACTATTACTTCTATCTGTCAGATATCACAGAATAATACACATAATAGTGCTCATTTAACAATCAAGTCAGTGCTGCTGTATTTTGTGTCTTTATTATACTATGCACTAAATGATATTTGCACTGAAATAGCCCTCTTTATTGTATTTGCCTATAACATCTTAGTGTTGGGTATCACAGGGTAGTGCTTGTCAAGCAACCAAAACCTTGCTTACCAGTTTAACAGTACAGCAAATTATATTTGAAAATGTGTAAAACAATGTGAAGTGTTCCTGTTGCTTACATTTGTGATATTACTCTGTTACTTCCCCATTAAATAGTGTACTAAATGATATTTGCAGGTGTGTAAAACAAAGGAATATACCCAGCAGTGTGAAGTAATAGTCATGTATTGTGAGCAAATATACATTACTATTTAGCATTCTAAAATCTGCACAGTGGTCAAGCAAACCAGTCAGTATGTTCATTGTAAAACTGAGCATGATCCATAGAAATGAGTCCTGGCTTTCAACAACTTATCTTACCAGCAAAACTCAGTGGACCATTATTTACAGAGGGAACTGTTTGTGCTTTCTCCTTCAACAGACTCACAAAGTAGCTTCCTTAAATAGTACCTGGTGCTGTTCTTGTCAGATCTGCCTCTTTCAAACTCTTCTATGTTGAGGGAAAAAAAACAAACAGTCTGTTCAGCAACTTCCCTGTTTTGGTTTGGGAAAATGCTAGAATTGTTGAGACAGAGGGGATGTTGGTCCAGTGACACCTTCCTCCAACAAAGTGCCTTTTGGACATCTCAGCCTACATCTTATGTGGTCCCTCCACCTGCCAAAATAATAGACATAGTTGTGGAAAGGACTTGTTGAACACTTGATGTGGCTGAGCACTTCCTGAGGAAATTGGACTAGGTGTCCAGTTTCACAAGGGCAAACTTAGTTGTAGTAAGGCTTCCCTTGCAGATTCGATTGTAGTGGCATCAGTCACCAAAAAGGTGCCCTCTGACAACAGCCCAGAAGTATATGCACCAGATAAGGATCTTATGGCAGTGGACACCGTGGAAAAGGGTATGTTCACATAGGGCATATGATTGGTTTTCAGTGAGAACTGGTGGAAAAAAGCATTGAATCATTGAAGAGGTTCCCTGCTAGAGGCCTGCATCCACAAATTGACAACATACAGGTGACAGCTGTGCAAAGTATTACCTTGCTCTTCATGCAGTTTGTTCACAATATAGTTGATGGAGGGCAATACAAACAGGTGGGATGGACATTACAATCAGATACAGACCTGGCTTAGATTGTACAGATTTTCCAAGAACTTCACAACATCCTTTCCCTCTGCCCTGTTCATTGGGACCTCCCTGTTTAGACTTGAGGTGAAAAGTCTCTTAAAGATTGAACAGGATGGTAAAACACTCTCTGCAGTTGGGGCAAAGTGTGTGGTCCTTCAAAAGTCACTCTGCAGGAAGCAGAAATGTGCCAGAAATGTGTGGTATCAAACTTGTCAACAGCAGCCATTTGATCATCACTCAGATAGAAACTCCAATAGATATGAGGATTCTGCAGTAGACACCAGCCTCAATGCAGATATGCTCCACAGAATCAGTGGCTCTGTTGTTCTTCCCAGGGAAGCAACAGTAGCACTCCTGAGGACTTGCCCAAATGTTCCACTCTGAAGGCAGTCAGAGTTTGACTGTCCCTGCACCTGGAAACATGGCTGACCCTCACACAAGGCAAATGGGTCTGGGACATCATATCCAGAGGCTCTACAATACCATTTTAACTGACCCACAGCCAACTCCTCTTTCCCTCCACACATCTCACCCCATCAAAAGGAGGTGGCCAAGTCACAGATTTACAGTGTCACTGTTTACTTCAGGTTCTTTTTAGTCCCCAAGCATACTAAAGATTTCAGACTCATTCTGGATCTCAGCAGCATAAACCAACACATGAAGAAAACTAAGTTATTGATAGCCCCTGTTCAGTCAGTCCTTCCATGCAAGCAAAAGGGAGATTTTTTTTTGTGCTCAGTCGATCTTAAGAGACGTACCTCATATAAAACTGTCCGAAGCATCCATGCAATTACTGCACTTCTGGATAGGTGCCAACCATTATCAGTTCAGAGCTCTGTCATGCTGTCTACCCTCAGTCCCTTGTGTGCTCACTAAGTGTATGGTACCTCTAGCAGCTCATTTCAGACTGCTGGGAGTCAGGATCTTCCCGTGCTCCTCACCTCCTACAAGGGAGTCGTTGGCATATGCAAGGGACCACTTCCTTCACCTTTGTCTTTCCTTGAGGATAACACTGAACACTGGAAAGTTCCAGTCAGACAGAATACAGTAATTAGAATATGAAATAAGTCTTGTGTTACATCACACTTCTTCCACAACTGCTATTCCTAAATTTATGTGGCTCATGGAAGCAACATTTGGTGCCATATAGAATGTTGCAGTATGTGAGTCCTGCAGTAGACTCTTCCACTTTCAATGATTTCAACTGTAGCATCCTATGAGCCAGGTAATTCTATTGTCTAGGTCATGTTGCAGGCATCTTCATTGATAGTTGCAAAAATGCCCTCTCTCTCCTTTCATTTATCATGGTCACCACAGATGTGTCTACTCTGGGATGAGGGGGCATTGGAACAGACAGATGGATGCAACAGGAGGCCCATCTGTACATCAGCATTCTGGAAATGAGGATGGTTTTGGTAGAATAGTAGACCTATCAGTGGCGCCATCCAAAGGACATAGTTGCAAACATGTCAGTGGTGAGGTATGTCAATAAACAAGGAAGAATCAGATCCTTGTTTCCTCTGTCAGGAGACAGTAAGAGTGCAGAAATGGGCAGTCAACTTGCAATACTTTCTTACAATATACATTTAAAGTCATGCCAATTTATTAACAGAAAGACTCAGAAGGTGCCATGATGCCATGCGAGTTGTCCCAATGTCTCACAATAGCCTGGATTCATAGGTTCACAGGTAAATGCTAGGCTGTCAGTCTGCAGACTATTACAGACCTAGACTGTAGCCAGGATGAAACCCTGTACCTTGCATCTGTGAGGTTTAAACCTTAAACATTATGCCAACCCTCCCCCATTGATCTTCCATTGATGATAGTCTTGCTGGGGCAGTTTTGGTTCCATAACTAGCAACAGCTTTGTCCCCATCATCCCTCCAAAGGGAGAGGCTCGCCGGGACAGGACACTCTAATCCGCCATTGAGTTTTCTTTCTACTTTTCCCCTGGCAAGGTTGTGTAGGGTTCTAGAACCTCACACAAATTTTCTCGTACACCTGTCTGACAAGCCTCACCCACTCTGAGTTTTTTGATTATTAATACTTTTCCCTTCAGGAAAGTTATGTTAAACTAGGAGTTTCTACTTTAACAAGCTCTTTTTTTCCCTGTAAGTTTAAAAGTTCTTAAAGTATTTAAAAAACATTTTCTCTGTTGAGAAATTGTGTGTATTTTTCTTTTTGGGACTGGAAAGTATTGTTTTTCTGTGAAAAAAATGACTTAAAGACTTGAAATTTTTACTGGCTTTTGCTGCTTGTTTTCCCCAGGAACGATGCACCATTTTCAGCTTGACCATAGAGCAAATAGTCTGTCCCAAGGTTGATCCTACTTCCAGCCACAAAAAGAAAAATTTAAGCAAACAACCTTTGCCACCACATCAGGCTAGCAATTAGCCTCAACCACTGATGGGGTGAATTTGCTATAGCCATTTGTTGTACCTCACACCACTCATCTTTTACCCTGAATCCCTCTGGTGTAGCACCTCCAGCCTGTCTGGACTAGGGGGCGCAGTTTGACTATGTCCTCTGCGGTTCTTGGGAGTCCCCTCAGCTGACAAGGGAGATTCAGTCTTGGGAGAGGGAACAGGGAAGGCTTCCTTGTTTTGTCGGTATGTTGTGCCCGTCCCTTGGGAAGCTACTGCTGCCATGTATAAAACTATTGACCCCATTTTTTCTGTCAAAAAGAAACAGAAAAATAAACATGTTATCTCCTCCTACTCAAACTTCCTTAGGCAGGAGAAGTTTACTGGGTATGGCTCAGATTTCATCCAGCCTTTTTATCCTTGTTATTTATTGCTTTCTGATAAAAGATAGGATACTTCCTTTCCTGAAGAGATTTAAGATTCTGAATATAGACAGGAAGATGAAGAGACAGATACAGGTTTTCTCCTT
This sequence comes from Protopterus annectens, assembly GCF_019279795.1. Lineage (NCBI taxonomy): Eukaryota > Metazoa > Chordata > Ceratodontiformes > Protopteridae > Protopterus > Protopterus annectens. Next base: position 539,199,096 of record NC_056736.1, read on the forward strand.
AGTTTTATGATTTAGACTCAGAGGAGACCTCAGTTTATGATTCTCTCTTTGGGGTTCCTCTCTTTTTGAGACTATTTCCAGAATGTGCCAGTGTTTTCAGTGGGAGTACACTGAGGTCTCTCAGTCCCTCAGAAAGATCTATGAGCTGTCACAGAAGGAATTTCCTGAAACATAACCATTTCCTCCAGTTCTTTGTATGTTGTGTATGCATCTCCTTGTACTTTTTATGATAGCCAGCCTGCTGCCCCTAAAAAGGCAGATAGAATGTATAAAGCTCCTTAGTCAGTTTAAGTTTTATACAGTCTTGCAAAACCTAATCCAGCAGCTATAGCTTTAGCTAATCTTACTGTTGCTAAACAGTTAATTCCTATTCTACTCTTTCTGACAAGGATGGGAAGATTATTAATGGACACGGGAAAATAGTGTATACTTCAGCAACTTTGATTTTCAGAATTTTGAATCGTCAGTCACACATGCTGATGTTTGTTCTGACTGTGAAAGTTTGAGGAATGTTTGGTCTGCATCTCTTCTGGTGAGAAAACATCTGCTTTAAATATTTTAGTTTCTTCCATTATACTAGTCACTTCTGTCTGTTTATAGTGTGTGAATGACTTAGTTGATAATTCTTCCAGGACTATGTTCTCTGGTTCTATTTTGAGGAGGTATTAACTAGTCAGTTTGACTATTTAAGGGACTTTGTTCTCCCCTTCCCCTCCAGAAAGTCTGAATCTCCGTTTTTCTCTTTGACAACAGATAGTTTCAGACAAATGGGTTCTGAAGATCATTCATAAGGGTTATACATGTCAGTGGGAAGACAGTCCTCCTTGACAGGAGGATATTCCTCATCCACCACACCAGACTATTTTATTTCCATCTGTCCTTCATTGCATGCAGTTCCAGGGAGTAATAGAACCAGTCATTCCTTCCCAAGCTGGAAAAGATTGTTCAGTGATGTTTTTAATGCCAAAGAAGTAAGATGCTTAGAAACCAGTTCTAGATCTTTCTACTCAGACCTGTTTGTGATAGTGCCTGACTTCAAAATGATGTCATTTCACAATCTGATACCTCTTCTTCTTCCTCATTCAAGTTTCTTGCAAACTCTAGATTAAAAGATACTTATCATCTCATTCCTATTCATCCAGACTTCAGGGTTTCCTAAGGTTTGTCTCTGGATCACTTTATGAGTTCTCTGCTTAACCCATAGGGCTACCCACTGCACCAAGGGTGTTCACTAAATGGCTAGCTGCAGTTATAGCTCATTGCAGGCTACAGGGTATCCATTTTAATTTTTTCAAATTTAGTTGACTTGCTTATCTTTGCAGTGTTTTTCAAACGTGTCAGGAGTCTCTCACTTGGGTAAGAGATTTTTTATGCAAGCTGAAATTCCAAGAGAATATTCAAAAGTCCTTTTTGATTCCTTCATGCAAGATTGTGCTCCTGGGGTGTCAGCTGGACAGATCTATATCTAGATTCTTTTCTAAGGTTTTTCACTCAGACTTTGGTCACTGCAAGGGAATACTTCAAGATTTGAGGTGTTATGACATCTGTGATTCTCATTGTAACCCTGGCAAGACTCCATATGAGAAAGATGCAATGCTATCTGAAGTCTCTTTGGTCCCAACATCAACGTCACTTGACTTTTCAAATCCTAGTGCTGGGGTTTGTCAGTAGAAAAATTACTTGGTGGAAACAGCAAATATCCCTACATGGGGTCCTCCCTTATCATCCCTGTTCCAAAGCAGTTATCTCAGATGCCTCAGACTTTGTTTAGGGAGCAGTTGCAGGAGGGATAATAGTGCAGGGTGTGTGGGACACCTAGGACAGATGCAAACACAGAGATATGAAAGAGATACTTGCCCTGATCAAGGCATTCAACTCTTTGCATCATTTTTGGTCCCCAAGACCTCTTCTAGTTGTTTTAGACAATACCACAGTCATGTGGTACATGTTCAGGCAGGGCGAACCAGTTTGTACCCCCCTTTGCAGACCAGCCACATTAGCTTGGCATATAGTTTCATAGCACAATCTCACTCTACAGGCATCCTTCATTCCATCGCAGTAATACTGTGTGGCAGACAAGCTAAATAGGACAGGGCAGATCCTTACGTATGTAAACTAGATCAGGCATCTTCTACAATTTTAACCGTTTGTGGGGAGTTCCCCTGATACATCCATTTGCCTCTTCTCTAAATAATCAGTTGGCAATATTCTGCTCCAGGACTCCATACTAGAAGACCTGGAAGACAGATGCCTTTTTATTTTTATTAAGAATGTTCCTGTATGCTCTTTCACCCTTTCCACTGATATCCAGGATACTTCTTAAGATTCAAAAGAAATCCCCAGAGATCTTTGTGGTGAGACTTTTTCTGGCCCAGGCGGCAGTGGTTCTCTCTTCATTTGGAAATGGCCAGGGGCAATTACCACAAGTTTCCTCACAGAATGGATCTACTCACACAAGATCAGTGATGTTGATACACCCCGACCCCAGTCATCTTTAACGGAATGCTTAGAAGATAGGGTCTTATTTTCCTTTAGGCACCTGTTTACTGTGGATGTGCAGCAGGTACTAGTGGAGGCAAGAAAGCCTGCTCCTAGAAAATTATGTATTAGCAAATGGAAAAGATTTTCTAGTTGATGTCAACAACAGCATAACCAGCACCCATTCAGAGCTGATTGTCTGACTTTACAATGTTTGTGTGAGTTACTTTCCTGTGGCCTTTCTTATTCCTCCTTCAAGGTTCATTAATTAGCCATTTCAGCTTTGTAGCCATGGATCCTACTTTTTGAAGGCTTTCTCATTTCAAAATGGTTTTGAAAGAGGTTTTACTTAAGAGCCATCCAAGAAAACCAGTGGCCCATTATTGAGATCTTAATTTTGTGTTAGAGAACCTAACACTTGCTCATTTTTGAACCAGCTAATCTGGCTGACTTGAAGTTCTTAACATGGAAAATAGTTTTACTGATTGCTGTGACCTCTGAAGAAGAGTGTCTTGAGTTGCAAGATCTTATGCTGACTCAACCCTATTCATTTTCCAAAAGAAAGGATTTCTTTGAGAACTAATTTGTCTTTTATGCCTAAGGTGGTATACAGGTTTACTTTAAGTCAAACTATCCATTCCCCCATTTTCTTTACTGATCTTAGAAATGAAAGGGAAAGGATACTCCATACCTTGGATGTCCACTGAAAACTCGGGTACTGTTTTGACAGAATTAAATCTTTCAGATCTTTGGATCTGCTGTTCTTTTCCTGTGAAGGTAAGAAGGGGCAAACTGCACCAATGCAAACTATTTATATGTGATTGTCTAAGGCTATTACCTTTTTTATATTTGCCACCACAAATTTTTTCAAGGCTGGTCAAGGTCCACTCTACCAGGGCCTTGGCTTCATCTGTAGCTTGTAGGAAAGGGTTGGATTTTAGGTTCATAGTTATATACTAGGCTAACAAACCCTGGGCCTTTATAAGCCTAACTGTGCAGTCCAACACATTTGTGTCCCTGCGTATTAGGAGGGGGTATATTAGGAAGTTTATAGAGGTTATGTAAGGAGGGGCATGTTAGTTTGGACATTACTGTTGCCTCTGTCTATCAGAGACATGGGGGGCCAGACCCAGTGTGAATTTCCGATTTCTAATTCATTGGTCAGGGTTACGCTTATATAGGGTTAGGGGTGGATTCTGCCTGACGTGGATATGTTCCAGAGCATGGGGATTCCCTGAGATACCCATCTCCCTAAGATACATATCTGTCTGAAAAGCATGTCTTATTTATGTCATAATAAAAGTTTAAATCCTTGGATTTAGTGGTTCTGATGCTGTTCGTTTTGTGGATATGCAAAAGTTCCATCGCAACTGGATCCGAGGATGCCTTGTATGCCAAGCATAGGTGACCTCTCAGTAACCTTTAGGAGATAAAGTATCAATATGGGGCTTTAAGGTGATCCATATAGGACAATGTGTATACCCTGGTTTCTCCTGGTAAGGGACCTTTGTTGGTGTTCCATCTGTTGCATATGTTTGGTCAGGTACATGCTGAAGGGAGCGTTATACTCGATGTGTCTGATAAGGGATAAATAAAGTACCACTATGATGTCCTTGGACCTGGATGCCATGCCCTTACTTATAAGTTGGATGACATAGAATGATTTTCTTCTTACCTTGGCCACATGTTGCCAAAGTCCAGTACAACCTTTGACCATCTTCTAGAAGTATTCTAGATGCTGCAACTTGGTCTTCTGTACATACTTTTTCAAAGCACTGTAAGCTGGATTCCTTCTCTAGGTCTAGAACAGGACTTACCAGGCCCATTAGGATCTCTTTTTAACCACAGCCTCCAGACTGGCTTTGTCCTGAGGAGGTCAGCAACAGTCATACCTCTACATAAAGGGGGACTGTCTACTGACCCAGGAAATTACAGACCTATGAGTTTGACTAGTCTTATATGTAAGGCCATGGAAAGATTAATCATGGACCTGATAAATAATGACATAGGAAACCTTCAACACCAGACCCGACCCAATTCAGCTTTCTCAATGGCAGGTTATGCCTACTGAATCTGGTAGATTTCTTTGAAAAAGTCACTAAGGCCATGGGTAAGGGTAAAACAGTTAGTCTTGCCAAGACATTTGACTCAGTTCCCCACTCAGGTATTATAAATAAACTCTAAAAACTTTGCATAAATCCCTACGCCACCAGATGGATAGCTAGCTGTCTCATGGACAGGACAAATCTGGGTAAAATGGGTGAGTCCAGATCCAGCAAAAGGCCAGTTACTAGTTATCTGTCACAGGGCTCAGTGCTAGGACCACTCCTGTTCAGAATATACTTCTCTGAAGTCAAAGCTAATGTGGAAGGCCTCTGGATGACAAACTTTGCCAATGACTGCAAGCTGGGAGCAATCACTGAATCCCCCAATAATGTAGATATCCTTCAGAAGGGTCTGGATCAAACAAGTGATTGGTGCCAGATCCATGGCCTAAAACTAAATGTGGAAAAATGCATCATCATACCCTTTGAAATGTCAAATACCCCTACACATTACAACATCAGTAGCACACACCTAAGAGTAGACTCAGAGGTGAGAGATCTAGGTACACAGATAGTAGTCTGAGCTTTGACCGACATGTGTCCACAGTGGTGAGGAAGTCATTCTATGTGTCACAACTTGTAAGTAAAGGTATGGCATCCAGGTACATGGAAATTATAGCCCCACTGTACACTACCCTCATTAGACCAATAATCGAGTACAATGCATCATTTGGCATCAACAAAGAAAATGCAGGGTGTAAACAACATGTCCTGTGCAGATAGACTAAAAGCCATACCCCTTTACTCTGTCTTCTACCGACTACTAAGGGGTGACCTGTGCCTGACCAACAAGTTGCTCACAAATCTAGCTTTGATGGAGCTGCTACACATCCACAAGTCAAACAGCAAGAGGGTCACCCAATCTAGAGATCAAAACTTAGTCAGCAACTAAAACATGGAGAGACAGATATGTGTTTCAGAGATTGCCCTACTTTGGAACAATTTTCCTATTTACATTAAACAGAGCCCTTCTCTGGCCCACTGCATATGCAGCTAGATGAATAGATGAATTGCAAATTTATACATGGGGTAGTGCCTATGTCCCTTATGGGCAGGGGCAACCTGTATGATATTCAAGGCATAGGAACAAATCCTTGCCATCCTGTTGCCCCTATGGGCCATATATTGGTTAAAGTTAGATTTTATTGGATAGGCTTGTAAGGGCTCTTAAGCAGTTAGCCTAGTAATCTCCTGTGAAGCTGTGAGCCTTTCAGACTTTGCAAAGACCATTTTCCAGGGGCTCCTGGACTCTTCTCCTTCCACCTCCCAAATGTAGTAATCTACCTGTATAATTAAGGTGACTCCAGCAGTGATCAATATGATGAACATAGTACAGTAGTGTAAGTAAACTTACCGTAACAGTAGATGTTCAAATGATCACTGCAGTAGTTGCTCTCTTCCTCCATCCCTCTGATTTTTGGTGTGTTGTTTATGCCATGGTGTGGTTGTTTGTTTTTCTTCCTAGCATTATCTTTTCAGTGCTCAGCGTTCCTCTGTCTGCCAGCAGGAAAGCTCTGAAGGGCTTCGCATCCAAACTTGTCTTTTAGTCAGCCCAGTTTGAGCTGCCTAACAGTTTACATGTGCGGAAGGTGCCCTGAAGCTCTAGAAGCTGGCTAGCTGATATATCTTCAGCAGGATGTAACCAATATAGCTGTCGCTACAGTAGCAGTGATCATTCGAACATCTACTGTTATGGTAAGTTTACTTACACAACTGTACATTTTTTAATTGATTGCTACTGCAAAATGTAAGAAATTTGCTGAGGAAAAATTGTACAGATTAAAGTGACTAATGTGTGTCTTTTTACTAGGATATGCTCAATGGCATTTTTTTCAACAGTCATTATATCAAAGTCATCATATGTGTTAAAGAAGTTAAACTTATCAAGGCCTCATCTGTGATGTGAAAACACACACTCAAATTTTAAGATTGATAGTCTGGTAGTTTAACTTCAAATAGATACCTTACCCGAATCTACCGGCATTCATGGAACCATTCTGTTAAAGTGTATAGATAAGCGTAACTTAGAAGAGATCTATGTTTTTTTCAAAACATTAGACAGAATCACAGATTAATTTTATTTTGTAAAAATTAAGGATAAGATTTACATTTATTAGTGTAATATAAGTATGGATTTAATAATACTTAATTTGTTTACCAGTATGTACAAATGTCATTAGGCAATTACTGCTAAAAAATACTCATTTATCTACCAAAACTAACGTAATAGTCACCAGGTACTTTTTGTGATCGAGTGCAGGTAGACTCCATTTCAGTATGGATGAACTTTGTTTTAGGTGGAATATGTTTCCATATAGATATATATATATATATATATATATATATATATATATATATATATATATATATATATATATATATATATATATAGATGTGTGTGTGTGTGTGTGTGTGTATAAACAAACTATATAGTCATATATATACAGTGTATGTATAACTATATAATTGTGTATATATATATATATATATATATATATATATATATATATATATATATAGATATATATATATATTGTCCATCCGGATTTTGTATTATTGAGTCAGGATACACATTAATTAAAGAGTAGATAAACCTGCATAGTAATGTATTGTCATGTTGACTGTCTAAACGGTATACATTTTTATTCTAATGATTCTCTGTACGTCATTTATTTTTCCTTTGTTTTGTGTTTTTCAGGCTCCATCAACCTACAATCCTCATAAGCCTGTACCTTATCCAATACCACCCTGTCGTCCTTGTGCCACTATTGCACCAAGTAAGGATTGTCATTTTTGCATCTTTCTGAGACATTACTGTTGCATTTTACATATCTTAAGTCCAGAAAACAGTACGTCTTGTCATATCCAGTTCATCTTTTTGAAAGTATTCTTCCAGTGCTTAGGATTGCTTAAAGACAGAATTTACAATGCCAGATTGAAATCAGCTCTTACAGGCACAATCTGTGTATTATTTGTATACTGTTAATAGTATGCTAACTCTTTACTCTGTAAGTTTAAGTTGATGGAGAATGAGGTTTGTGGTGACAACTATGTGCTTCTGAAAGTAATCAAGATGTATACCCTGGTATCTGTGTGGGATGCATAATCCAAGATGTTGCTGCATTCCTTACGTCTGGGACTTTACTGGTAGATATCCTGTCCTTCTGTCCAGTCTTAAGGAATTCAGATTCTTTCTTCCTGGTACAGGGTACCTCTACTCTAGAGCATGCTGGCATAAGTGGGACATTCACCTGTGTCATCTTCAGACAACTTATGCCACAGTACACATATGCACACATCTCATTGTTCAGCATTGCATATAGTCCTTCACATCCATACAAATCCAGCTCAGAGCTCAGTCAGATAAGTGTCCGAATGAGGAACTGCATTTTTTTCCCTCTCCCAATATTTGACGCGTGTTTATGACTACTCTGAGGGTGTCCTGTAGATATTTCTCTTGTGTCTAGCAAGAAAAAAGAATGTTTGAGTGTGGTAGACAGATCCCACCCAAAGACTATTGCACTAGCTGTATTTTTTGTCTAGGAGTAGAATGTGACATAAAAAATTGCAACATTTACCAGGGATTCTTGCCCAAAACTTTTAGAAGTAGGCTGTGTAATCTAGTGTCATACCGAGATCATAAACGCTTTGAGGCCTTAACGCACTCTGCCATATTGTCCTCAAGTGCATCGGCCTGGTTTGAAGTTCAGCTCAAGAAAAATTAGAGGGCCAAATTGTGCAAGGGACTGAGAGATGCAAAACAGAAGTCCCAGGCACCTGATCAATCTGAGGTGACCGACACCACAGAGGCACATATACAGCCTCTGGATTTTGTCATCTTTTTCCTCATCTTCTTGGCCCTCTGTTGATGCCCCTTTGGAGGCCTTCCTGCTTGAAGACCAAGGCCCATCTATGTGGACCAGCTACTGAGAATGGCCTTCCCAGATGCGCTGCCTTTGGTGACAAACAGAAACAAAAGATTATCATTTCTGAAGGAATGAGTAGCATCCATAAAGTGTTCATTCAAGAAGAAGTTGAAGGTTTCGGCATGAAGGGCCAGCTTGAGTACTAAATCTTTGAGTGTCTGGTCCTCATTAGAAAGACTCAGAAAATAAAGCCTATTTCTTCCTGTCCAGCACCTCAACAAACTCCCTCTAAAAAAGAAATGGGTATGCCATGCTGTCTCCACTCTTCACAGGTAGGCTGGGAAGACTACTTTAAACTGGCTCAAGGCATACTCAAGACTGTACAGGCCATGAGCCCTCAAGACCCTCTTCCAGGCATGTTAAAAGAAAGAAAGATCCTTTCGGACTTCGAGATGGCCATCAGGAGATAAACTTCTTAGAACTACAATGCCCATTTAAAATCTTCATTCATCCCATTCAGATTAACCATTACAAGCACAACTTCAAAAGGAACCAGTTAACTTAGAAATAGTCATACATCTTGTATGATATTTGGAAGAACAGCATTTCTGACAAAGAAACTAATACCATCGACATTCTGCAGTCATTGTACCTTGTGGTGAGTACCCATATTGTTGAGAGGTTCATTCAGCAATTCAAACAGAAAATACCAACTATTAAAGTTCCTATCGTCACTTAGTCTGCGTTATACCAAACTTGAAAAGAATCAGTATGTCTTGTGATGTAATGGGCACACAAACTACTGAAAGTCCTTTGCAATGTTGTCTCCAGAGAAAGAAATCATGAGCAAAAGGTACAAAGTGGCCAGCTGTGATGATAAAAGACAGGTGCAACAACAACAGAAGTTAAGTTTGATCAAAAGTCTGCCCTGGAAGATCTAAAAGTTGCAATACAACCACTTCAGTCAGTGATTGAGAACGTACAGTTACAGCCGATTCGCATGAATGCATCTCTAAACAATATTGCAACAAGACTAATTACATCCAAATCAAGAATTTAAAAATATGAAGACAAAGTAAATATTTTGTAACACGAAACAAAAATTTGCTGTTCTAATCTAATCTTACCCTCTTAAAAGACAAATTGACTGACTTAGAAGTAAGAAACCATAAAAACAATAGTATTATTAGATGGCTGCCAGATAAGTACGATCAATCGGTATTACTAAAGACTATCCAAAACATTTTTACATCTCTCATTTAAGCAAGTTCTTTCATACACAGCATTACTACTGAGAGGCAGTCTGAATGTTAGAAATGATCAAAGTGAATACATTTGAAGAAAAATGTATATAAGACTTTTAAACTTTCAGGATGTTATTAACATCTTAAGAGCTGGAAAAAACAAAAAGGCTGTCACTTGGAATGGATACAAGTTACAGTTTTTGCAAGATCTAACTCAACAAATTAAAGCCCTAAGACAAAAACTTGCACCTTTTTGTTCCTACCTAAAGCATAATATTAGATCTTAAATGCTATAGCCAATCAGATTAACATTCACAGTAACAGATATACATCTCTGTGGAGATGCAGAAGTGCTGTTTCTGAAACATTTAACTTTCAAGTAACTTGAAATCAATATTAACCCAAAATAAAATTACTCTCGTTTAAAATTATTCCACTGGTCAGTGCATTGTTTTAAATAACTTTAAGTTTATTTTCAGACCAGTTGATACAATGCTGTTCATAACAGCCAGAATGAAATATCTGAAGGCTTGCAGTTGTTTAGCGTTTTATAGGTCCTAAAAGGAGAACTGTTCAATGTAGAGTTTTGCCCACAAACAAGAATCACCATTTTACCAAAAATTGAACTTTAAATTTCAGTTTTTTCAAAGAACTGATCAGCTATGGTACCCTATTTCCTTGCAAGCCCTTTTGTTCACTATTGTCCTGGCAAATACAAAGGTCATTGCAATAAGAAGCAAAGTTCTGTACTAGGTGAACTGTTTTGACTAAATATTTGTTCTTTTAATATCAGTACAATTTGTTAAATATGCTCTGCATTAATAACTTTAAATGCTACTAAGTATTCCATTTTCCTTATTTAATTAGCTTGTTAAACCTTTGAATGTGAGCAGACTAATGCACTCAAAAGCGAGTTTTCATATTTAGTAACAGCACTGCAGACTATACTAAGATGAAAATCAGATCTGCTAGTTAATCGCTGATAAGCTGCTGCCAGTAATGTTTTCTTTTGCATACCGACAGTTATACCAATTAATTTAACATTAAGGATATCACCAGTTAAAGCAAAGGTATTTCTGTTATTCTTATAATGTGCTTGTTACATAGATTTTATATATTTTTAACAGGCTGCTATGGTTTTGGAGAGATGAGTTATAGCTCAATTAATAAGGATTATTCTTCTAAATTGATGTTATTTTTAAGTTTAGTTATTCTGTTGTTGCATAACGTGTCTTCAGTCTTTATATTCCAGTGCAATTTATTTCACTTCTCTGTGTTTAAGGTGGGTGGGGTTAGGCCCAAAAGAAAAGGGGAGGGGATATAAGGTTAGAATGGGGTATAGTGTCCATGTTTCCAGTGTTCTTACTATATACTACCTTTTCAGTACAATATACTTTATATGCATTATAAGGCACAAAGTTAACAATACCAGTTGGTACAACATTTCCTCTAATAATACTTACAAACCTAAAGTCTACCTCTTTCATATAAATGGAGTGGTTAATTGTTTCATGGAATGTAAAAGGTATTCACTCCCACAACAAAAGATTATTATTTTTTCCATCTTTTCTATAAATCAGATACACAAATCGTATTCTTACAGGAAACCCACATGCTGGAATATCAGTGGTCACAATTTAACAAAAAATATGGCTCAAATACAAGGTGGCAGCTGATACAAAAAACAAATCAAACCTGTATTAATGAAGCAAACTTTTAATAATAAAACAACAGGTTCAAGGAATGATCCAAAAAGACATTGGTGTTATGTTACTTGCCAATCTAACAATCTAAATAAAAGGAATTTACTATTAAATATCTATTCGCCATGTCTCTTTCAGTTTTTTTTTTCAATTCCATAATCTTATCAAAAGTTTTGGGAATTGTTATTTATCCTAATAGAATAGCATGCCTGACCCCATGAAAGACACCACTAATAAATTAATTAAATTGTAATAATAATGCCTCAGCTGCCATCCTTGATTTAATTATGACCTTATTGACCCCTTTTCTTTTGCCAAATAGCACATTTATCAGACTTACTTTTTATGCCTGAACTCACAAATCCTGTTCTCGTGTAAATTATTTTCTACTCTCAAGCAAACTATTAGAAACTACAATAGATTTTACTACTCTTCCCAGATGTTTTTGTTTACATCACTTAAAAATATCTTTAACTCTCTTATGGGACATTTTGTGGTATAGGAAAAACATGTACTATAACTGTACACTAAATTCCAGTCTACTAGAAAATGAAGATGTTAAAGCAAAGATAAAAATCTGTGTTTAGTAACTTTTATGATAATCTGCTCTAAACAGATATGCATATAGAATGTAGTGGGGAACATTAAAATCACAATTAAGAGTAATCATATTATACAAAACTCCAAAACTAAAAGAATTGATTATAAAAAAAATTTCACAAGCTAGACATTGTTGTGTTAAATGCATATGAACAAGAGCCTGAGGACAAATTAAATGAACTAAGAAATGGACATCTTCTAAACATATCTTACTTATCATGTTATGAGACTAAAGTTCTAGTATAATACTCTGAATGGACACAAGTGCCATCCAGACTTTTAGCACGTATTATAAAAATGCATTAACCTTTCATTTGGTTTTCAGAAATGAAATATAAAAACACAATATATTCCACAAATGAATATATACTATTTAAAAAAAGTGTATACAGACCTATATAATAATCATCATATCATTCAGGATTATGAAAGCATGCACAATTCCTATCCCAAATACAACTTACTAGACTAAAAACAGACTACACAGCTATGATGAACCAGCCTATAACTTCATCTAAGATTTTAGAGGCAATGCAGTCTCTCTAATCAGGTAAATCATCATGATGAACCAGCCTATAACTTTATCTAAGATTTTGGAGGCAATACAGTCTCTCTAATCAGGTAAATTGTCATGCCTGGAAGTCTTCACATCAGAAATTGTATAAATCCTTTGTAAAACCAATATCAAATAGTCTATTGGAACTATATAAAGACATTATTCTAAATGCCTTATAGACCCATACTTAAATCTTTCTAAAGTCATTCTCATCCTTAAACCTAACCAACACTACTTCAGCCAAGCAAACTACAAACCAGTCTTGTTAATCAACTATGATATAAAAATTCTATCAGCACTCGTGGCTAACAGATTGAAAAAAACGTCATCCCATCTATCATTTCCCATTTCTACTCAGGTTTTACAAAATTATGACAGATGTCTTTATAATGGACACTCTTCAACACTTAAACACAACGAAAAGCAACAGCATTTTTGTATTGGTGCTAGATGTCACTAAAGCTTTTGATAGAGTGAATACCTCATTCTTAATTCAAGTTTTGGAGAGGTTTAGAGTCCTTAATTCAATTCTCATTGTTTCAGTTCTTTGTATGATATCATCAACCCAATTAGTCATCAATAAAGGACTCTTTAAATAAACCCAGTTAATCAAAGTGCCCATCAAGGGTATCCCTTATTGCCTTACATTTTAATTTTCATTTAGAAACTTTATTGCTGTTATAATTACAAATTACTTACTACAATATCTTCACAGTAGCAAATGTCAAAATTTCTGATCTGATGTTGTTAATCTTCGTTCATTCCTTACTGATGGGTTATCGGTTCCGTCCTCGGAACTGAGCCAGCCAAATATCAAGCTCGTGTCAGTCAAAACCTCTTGAGCCAAGGTCCTACCCAGAATGCTCTGCTCCCTGTTACGTCAGATCTCGTTTGACGCGTTGCTGTACAGCCGTATCAAGCCACTGTCTCAGCTGTCTAATTTTTTGAAAGTTTTATACATTGTTCTTACTTTAAATATTTCAAATAATTTCTACTAATATTTTTCTATCCTATTGTATACTTTAAACTCTCTCCCTTTAGTCTTTTCCCTTTATTACCCTTTTTCTTACCTTTGAGGTAATTCTCCATTACCATCGTTGGTAATCCTTCCTTTTCTCTTCTTACCCTTTTGGGTAGCTTTTCTTCTTCCTTTTGGTACTGTTCTTCTTTTCCACATCATTATGTCAGATAAGAAAAGTAGCGTTGGTTTCAAGCAGTGTAAGGATTGTGGCCGTAAGTTACTTCTTTCCGATGGCCATGACTTATGTGTCTACTGTCCAAATGTCTCCCACCTTACTGTGGATCCCCCATGTGGGATTTGTAAAATTTTTCAACCAGGACTCTTAACGAGAGGAAGAATAAATTAATTTTGAAAGGTCTTCTAAAATATCCGTTCTCTGAGGCTATTTCTGGGTTGGAAGGCTCACCCCCTCCTGTTAAACCCTGTAAGAGGCGTTCTTCCTCATCGAGGTCACTCCCTTCTTCTCCATCTGGAGATTGTAGGGAGTCGACTCATAAAAAGGTGAAATTGATTGCTACTTCAGCACTGCCACCTATGACCCTGTTGGCTTCAGGCTCTGCACCGCCCCAAATGATTTTGGCTCCAGCCATGTCTTCCTTATCGACACCGGAGTTCCCGGTGCAGACAACTACGGCTCCGACAGTTCCATCGCAGCCCTTACCGGCACTGTCCATGCATGTACAGTCACCTTCGGCACCACTGGTGCAATCCCATTCTGCTCTGCGTATGACTTTTCTGTATTCTACAGCACAGACATTTTCGGCACCGACATGTTCTTCGGTGCAGTCCTTCTCAGCACTGTCCTTATTACCGGTGCAAACACTTTCCTCAACAGCACCTTACCCATCAGGGCAGACTTTTGCTTTTACAGTGCAGACACCTTCAACTACTATGGCGCTGATGTTCTCGGTGCAGACTACTTCCACACTGTTTTCTTCAGTGCAGACATCCTCAGTTCCAGGCTCTGCACCTCTTGAATTAGGGGTCTATATTACCATATTGCATGCGTCGAAACTTCAGAACAGCGATTATTTTCCAATGGAAAACAAGCTCTGTTCCGAAACAAAAAAAAAACAGTAAAACATTACTTAATGTGGGGGGGGGGGGCTGTGCCCCCCACACCCCCCTACTTAAATATACCAACTCTGAGATCGCACTACAGTGCCGAAAAGGCAATGTAGCAAAAGCAACCAAACAAATCTTTCCCAGGGAAAGAATTCGCTGAAACGCCGCTTCGCTATTTTGCCTTTTTGCGCTTTACTGTTCTACAAAGACGCATTCGACAACCTGAGTTTGCAACAGCGTAATAGGGAATCTTGAATTAGCAAGTACCAAGTATTCCCCTTCCTTGAATCCATTTGCTGGTAGTCAATATAGTCCTTTTCTAGAAAGGCCAGAATCGCCGTCAGCTTTCTCCATGAGGTCAGCCAAGAGTCTTTCTGAGCAAGATGTGTTGCGACTTGTTGACCAGTTGTTTGTGACCAGAGGTCTCTCTCATCAATCGAAGTCCATGTTCCCTCCTTCAGGTGAACGTATATCTCCTCAAACCTCAATGTACACTCCTCCTTTGACTTCTACCCAAGTTTCGAAGCCTATTACTCCGACAGCAGCTTTCCTTCCTCCGACTCCAATAGTGGATCTCACTTTGGAACCCGAGTCATCCTTGTGGCCCTCAGTGCACTGGGCATCGGGCTCTTCTCAGGCCAGTGGCTGTGCCGTGGGAGAGGGCATTCCTGGTTCCATGCCGATTTTTTCTATGGCACCCTCCAGGGATCCTCTCTCTCATTGTTCACGGTCCTCTTGAGACTCCTGGTCTGGGGTTGGGCTCGTCGGGGCAGGGTGTGACCCCTTTCCGAGGTTGTCATGCTCGTTTTCGGGCTCCCATCCCTCCTTGGGCGGGCCTTCCAGGCCATGGAGAAGACGCTTGCCTCTGCTGGCAAACCCCACATGTCAGAGTCCTCTCCCCCCTCTGTGCCGCAACTGTCAGAAGCCACAACCATCGGACACCAGGCACAAGGGCCCCAGCTTTCTCCTCCTCAGGAAACCCCCTCTTTGCAGTCTTCCTCAGAACCTCCCACTGAGGAAGTATCCCACAAAGCATCGTGTAAGAAGAAGCACATGGACTCCACTGAGGAGTCATTGACTGAAGATACAGATTTTGATGACTAGGAAGGGTCCCTATGGTCACCCTCTGATGAGGTGTCCTTTGGTGACATCCTCGAGATCCTTAGACAGAGAGGTGACTGGAAGTCCTCTAATCCTTCCTTTGAGGAATCCGTATTCCTGCAGGCCTTTCATGCCTGGTCCCCTACCTTCTGGGTCACCCCGCCGGCCAATGAGTTCATCCAGCGCACATGGAAGGCTCCTGACACCCTGGAAACTATACCAAGGACACCGGATAAAATATCATCGCCCCCAGCTGAGCATCCGCATTGGTCATGAGGTCTTCCAGTAGATGCGATGTTGGTGGCGGCTGCAAATAAGAAGGATTTGGCAGAAGAGAGCCAAACTGTTCATCTGCCCAACAAGGAGTCCCAGGTGATAGACAGACTAGGGAAGCATGTGTTTGCTTCATCGACCTTCTCCATAAGGTCTTTGAACTATTTGGCACACTTTACCAGGCTTCAGAGGGATCTTATCAACCAGCTCTCTGAATCCTTGGCAGGCGCTGTTTTTGACGAGGTCCATGACAACGTGGGTTCTCAGATAGCTACCCTAGAGTCCATTTCCAACTCTTCCATGCGTCTTATTTCTCACACAATGGAAGGTTCATAGGTTAGTATTAAGCTAACTGCCCTTGCAAGCCATTTTAAGCCTAGCCAATTGTCCCTTGTGAGGCTCAAACCCTGCACCTTGTGTTTGAAAGGCAAACACCTTAACCATTAGGCCACCCTCCTAGAAAGGCAGGCATGGGTATAGTCACCAGATGACATGCCTGGATGCGCCTTTGCGACTTCGCGGACTTCTTTAAGTCTTCCTTCATGAACGCCCCCATCGAGGTAGCTTCTTTATTTGGCCCTAAAGTGAAAGATACGCTGGCAAGGTGCGAACAAGATGGCAAGACCCTGTCTGCCATTGGTGTCACACACTCCAGTCTTCAGCGATTCTACTCCAGAAATCAGAGGAGTGGGAAGATGTGGCACAGGAAATCACAGGGCTCTTTCCGGGACGCACATGCCGAGTTCCCCCAAGAGGCAGAGGGGGAAACTCCAATGAAGATGCTCCTTTCAGGGCAGAGGAGATCCACGAAACCAGGGTTCCAGAGAGTCCTTCTCTGGCCAACCCTATCAGCATTCCTGAAGTGTTGCCTGACTGCTCACCTCTGGAAGCAATCGGGGGTCATTTTTCCTTGTACCCTGCTGCCTGGAAAAATATAACCACCGACTCTTGGGTACAACGGATAATATCCAGAGGCTATCGCATCCCCTTGCATCTTTGTCCAGTCTCATCCAGAGTATTACCCGACATTCCACCCAGTCAAAAGGAAGCAGCAGCACACGACATCCAAAAGCTGCTACAAAAAAAGAGTCATCCAGACAGTCCCCCCAGACCAGATAGGATCCAGTTTTTACTCAAGGTTCTTTTTAGTGCCAAAAAGACAAGGGACTGGAGACCAATTCTGGATCTCAGCACACTGAACAAATTTGTAAAAATATAGAAATTCCGGATGGTCACGGTTCAGTCTATCCTTCCTCTTCTGGAAGAAGATGACTGGATGTCCTCTGTAGATCTTCAAGATGCGTATTACCACATAAAAATGGACAAACGCTCAAGAAGATACCTCCGCTTCCACATAGGAGCCAGTCACTACCAATTTCGAGCTCTGCCCTTCGGTCTCTCTACAGCCCCCAGAGTGCTCACCAAATGCATGGCAGTGGTTATCGTTCACTTGCGACTTCAAGGATTCCAGGCATTTCCATATCTAGATGACTGGCTCCTCGCCGCCCCACCAAGCTTCTACTGAAAGAAACCCTGCACTACACTCTCCTGGCAGCTCAAAGCCTGGGAATCACTATAAATTGGGAGAAGTCCAACATGACCCGAACTCAGTCTTTGGAATTTATAGGGGTACTGCTGGACACGAGAAATTGCACAGCATCCCTTCCAGACCACAGGCTTCAAAGAATAAGGCAACAAGTTCAAACACTGCTCTGTCACCACAAATCTCCCGCTCGATCTATACTCCAACTCTTGGGGCCAATGGCAGCCTCAGTCACCATTGTTCCTCTAGCCAGATTCTACATGAGGCTCCTTCAGTGGCTACTTCTCACTCAGTGGTACCCCCTACAACATCCTTTGTCTTTTCAGATAACTGTAACTCAGAGATGCAAGCAAGAATTACTCTGGTGGACGCCTCGAAATCCCCAAAAATGGTCTCACCCCTTCAACTCCCATCAACCGATAGCCACGGTGACCACGGATGCCTCCCTGATGGGGTGGGGGGCTAATTAAGGTAAACTCAGTCCAAGGCACCTGGTCGGAGACAGAGGCCCATTTGCATATCACTGTCCTGGAACTGAGGGTGGTGCTACTAGCGTTGTAAGCATTTCATTCCATCCTTCCATCAGGGACTTTTGAGATCCAATCAGACAACATGTCAGTGGCAATGGGCGATAGCTTCCAACCGCTTTCTAATTGCAACGCACATTCCCAGGAGCTGCTACATGATAGAGAACAAATTGAGCAGGTGCATTCTGCAGCCTCACAAGTGGTCCCTCAATCCTATGATAGCGGCAAGAATCTTCAACCACTGGGGCCAGCCTTGCTGTGACCTATTTGCTTCCCCAACCAACTACAAGTGCAGCAACTATTTTGCCCTAATCCCCCCTCGGGGACAGTCACTGAGAGATGCTCTAGTCCACGCTTGGCCCTCAGGTCTACTTTATGGTTATCTTCCTCTTCCCCTCATCTCCCAATTTCTGAAGAAAGCACAATAGTTGAAGAGCAAAGTACAAGTCTGGTTTCCTTTCCTCTGGCCTCACCTGCTAGATCAACCGTGGATCCTCAATCCATCCCCAACTCACCTAACAACCCTGAAACTGACAGCTTGGTTTCTCCACTTCCAATGATTGTCAGGCATGAAAACCTATTGTCCCTTGTGCGCAATATTCTTATTGCATCTCATAAATCATCCACCAGACTAATCTGTCTTAATAAATGGAAAAGGTTTTCTTTATGGGCAGCGAATAAACAATTACACCCCTTGTCCACCCCAGTTTCGGTGGTTTTGGACTACTTATCACATCTTTTCCAGTCTGGGGTGTCTGCTTCTACTATTTGTGTGCATTTAGCTGCCATCTCAAATTTCCACATTGGTTTTTAGTATGCTTCGCTTATGTCACACAGACTCTGTAAAACATTCTTGAAGGGGGTTCTCCACTTAAAATCTCCTTTTTGAGAACCAGTGCAACTTTGGGATTTGGCCTTGGTTCTGTAAGCTCTAACAGTTCCACCCTTTGAACCTGTGTCTTCATGTGATGTAAAATATCTCTCTTGGAAAACTTTGTTTCTGATTGCAGTCACATCGGCCAGATGCTTGTCAGAACTTCAAGCCTTATGCATCAAACCTCCCTATCTTATCCTCCATAAGGATAGGGTATCATTGAGAACTAATTCTACCTTTTTACCAAAAGTGGTGTCAGAGCGGTCTATAAAATCTATTGACCTTCCAGTATTCTTTCCTAACCACTCTAACAAGGGAGAGTATTGCTTGCACACCTTGGATGTTCATAGGCAAATACGATTTTATCTAGACAGAACAAAATCTAGCCGTAAATCAGACCAACTATTCCTGGCTTTTTCTGGACCAAGACGAGGTCACCCTGTCTTAAAAGGTACATTGGCTTCATGTTTGAGAAATTGTATTACCTTTATCTACAACAAAAACAAGGTCACCTTGCCTCACAGAGTGAAAGCACATTCTACAACGTCTATGACAACTTCAGCAGCTTTCCATGCTAAGGTTTCCCTCAATGATATTTGCTCAGCTGCGACTTGGGCCAAACCTTATACCTTTATTCTTCATTACAAATTAGACTTGGCCTCCAGAGGTAGAGCTTCTTTTGGCTCCATGGTGCTCAGGAATGTCCTTCCATGATGGCTACCCAGGGATAAAGGTAGCTGGGGACTCTGTCCCATCAGTAAGGAATGAACGAAGATTAACAACTTCAGATAAGGAAGTTATGTCTTGCCATAACGTTCCATCTGTGTTGTTGATCTTCATTCATTCATTACTACCCACCCTCCGTCCCCCATCCGGAAGTTCCTGGTTGATATCATATACTTCTTTATTGTAGGTCTGTTATGACCAGAATTAGCCTCTACGTTTATCTGTCAACTTGCAAACTCAATCTGAGGTAACAGGGAGCAGAGCATTATGGGTAGGACCTTGGCTTGAGAGTTTTTGCTGATGCGAGCTTGATATTTGGCTGGCTTGGTTCCGAGGACGGAACCGATAACCCATCAGTAATGAATGAACAAAGCTCAACAACACAGATGGAACATTATGGTAAGACATAACTTCTTTTTACTGCCTTTGCAGATAACAGTCAATACTGATTTTTCCATACCAAACGCACAGTATCCTAGCATATTAAAGTCTATAAACTCCTTCTCATTTTATTATAATTGTAGTTTACATCTACAGAAAACGTCTATTTTTCTGTAAAACAGAGACTACAGCTTCATTGAAATTGTTACTCTGAATGAAATTAAAATAAGTTCAGCTCTAAAATGTTTGAGGACATTTTAAAACCAAGACTCAAAACATAAATCAAAACAAAACATTCTAAATTGCTGGTGAAACATATAAACAATCTATGCAGATAGTGGAAATCATATTTCTCAATGTTGTCCAGTGTGACCATCACAAAAATTAATATATTTCTCAGACTTTTTCTTCATATCCACATCATTCAATGAAATATCTAACAAATGTTTTATTAATATTACTAAGGAGTTATCCAAATTTATTTGATATCCAAAATCAGCTGGACTAAGTTAGAAAAAACTTTCTAAATCCAAAAAATCATGGCGGTCTAGCTTTTCCTAACTTTTCATTATACTAATAGATGACTCTTCTAGACTAATAAAACTTATAACTTGCAAGGTATCTTATAATGATTGGTACCATTGTGGGTATGAATTTGGAAAAGCAACATGGAAAACAATATAAAATGTAGTCACTTAGCTCTTCTTTGTCTAAAAAACAAGAAATCAAATTTTAAAAAATTAATCATAATCATTTTAGAAGTCTAATTTCATACTTTCAACTAATAAACCTAATTAGTCATAAAGACCTGTTTACCTTGCTTCACGCATCAGATCAAAACTCTATCGTCAAACTAAATAATAAAATTATGGCTCTAAGTTCTCCTTACTTAAAATAAAATGACATTGGACTTGCTGTCAATCCCCAGAACAACTTAGACTGAATCTTAAGTTGCCCAATGGCTGTATACCATGCCTGAGGCTAATGAATTATGTATTTCTTATCAAATTCAGATAAAATTCTAAACTAATTATTCATTCCTTTTCAGTTGAAAAATAACCTTTTTAAAACTAATAAAATCCATGCAGTTAGAAAAATCTACATCCGTAGTCTACAAATTTATACAAAACTTTAGATACAATAATACATTTCACCTTCTAAATAATGGTTTGATCAAGACTCTTTCCTATCAGAAGAAATACAGTAATGAAATACACTAATTTCTCTCAAAAAAACTTTTAATACACACATATTAAAGAATGGCTCACACTATTCAAGTTAGCCCGAATTAAATCTCACCTTTTCCTTTACTGTAAGGCATGCTTCCATGAGAAAGTAAAAATCCTTCAGATGTTCTGGGAATGCCATTACACTAAAATTCTGTGGAACACACTACGTATCAAGCTGTCAGAATTAGATTACTCCAATAAAGAGTGGCATTTACACTTTACTGTTATTCACATTACTGTTATACAAATTTCTCCTCAAGGACTAGATTCATTAGACCTAAAAATGCTAATAACTCCATTTACTGTAATCAAGTTTTATATTTCAAAGTATTGGCTTGCTTTAAAGCTCCATCTGATTTTGTTTCTTTCATCCTGCTCAATCTGTAGGTTATCGGATCCAGCTGAATCTGTGGGTGGCATTTCAGATACTTGGCTCTGAAGCTGCAACTCCCCTCCCATGATGCTCTGTTTACCGAAGTCTCCCCAGATCTCGTTTGATGCTGTTCTGTGTCAGATGTGGTTTTGGGAGCTTAATGTTTTTTAACTGTTTTTCAGTGTTTATTCATTCTACGGTTCCTAGATTTAAGGTATTTCTCCTCTCCTCTTGTAGAGAAGTCAGTTGTGTATATGCATGTTTTTCAGACTTTCCTCGCTGTTTTTTTTTTTTATTTAATTAGGCATGTGGCTGCTTTGTTGCCAGGCCTGGTGGCAATTTTCTTCAGTGGGCTTATCCTTCCCTTTGAAATTTCTTCTTGCTGTTGGCTCTAATTAGTTTGTTTTTTGTGTGTGTAGTTAATAGCTAGTAGTTTATAGTTGATTTATAGTTAATTGGCATACCTGATAGTTAATTGCTTGAACCCTTTGTATAGTATCATAGGTGGTTGCTAGGCTAATGGCCCCAGGGCTGTTACAAGCCTAGCCAAGTTCAACCTGTGTTCCCAAGGGTGTCTAGTTCAAGCAGATACTAAAATCAGCACCTATTGCCCTTGGCCGAGAGGGACACAGGTGGAACCCCTGGGGTGAATTTCCTCTTACCCATAGGGGTGGTTATTTGGGTTTCTTGTGTGCTGTTTTTGAACCTGCTAGGATGTCTGAGAAGGCTTCAGCCTTCCTCAAGTGTATTGATTATATACACAGACTGCCTCCTCAGTATTAGCAAGAAAGGTGCATTTACTGCTTGGGGGATAGCTCATCTAGACCAAGACTGAGAGGCTTGCGCCGCTTTTGGAGGCAAGGCCTTGGCCATTAGATGGGCCATGTAAGTACTGAATGGGCTTCTTCCTGCCTCTTCCTTGACAAGCTCTCCTTCGGTTGGCTCTCCCACTTCTTCTAAGACTCAGACTTAGGTGAAATGGAAGAGAGATAAAGACAGAGATATGAACAAAGACTGAAAGGAAAAGGAGAAAGAGAGAAAAAGCTAAAGAAAAGGAGGTCAGGAAATTGCTGTCTGAGTTTTCAGCTTCTGGTGAGCCAGTGCAGAAGGCCTCAAGCCCTCTGTTTCTTCCGCTCCTGCTGTGGATATGGCTTTGCCACCCCCAGTAGTAATTCCCAGTCCTCTTGGCACGGACTTCGGAACTTCTTTGGTCCCAACTTTCAGAGGTACCTGGCTGCAGCAAAAGTCTCCATCTATGGCAGTTACCCTAGGTCCGAAGTTCTCACCAGAGCCTTACCCACCTCAAGTCCATCCTTCTCCATTTAACCTACAGGATTTGGACATACCCCTGCATCAGCCTCTTAAGCCACCCTCAGTGGCTTCCTCTAGATCTGCTAGGTCCACATGGAGTCTTAGGGAATTTGATCTGGACAAGATTATGCAGACATTCTTGATGGCCCAGATTGATTTGGAGATCATTCCCTCCCCTGTGTCTTGAGGGTGGAGACAGCTGCCCTTTCCACCCTTTACCTTGTTTCTCCTTCTCTTGTCTGCCCTTCAGAGATAGTGGTTCTGGATCAGACCATATAGTTCCCTTGTTGGTGCCGTCAGCTTGTCTGCCTTTGGTACCAGTGTCTGCCTTGAAGTACTTGACTCTGGCTTCATCAGAACTGTCTACATCCAGGAGCTGAGGGCTCAGAGCAAGGTGGACTCTGTGACTTTTTGAGTTGTCCTTACCCCTTTGTGCTTTAGCCATGGACAGCTCTGCTCTAGTCCCAGCTTTAAATCTGACCACTTCAGTGGCTGTGGTGGGTGCTTCTATTCGAGCTATGAATCAAGGAAGTCTGACATTGGTGCTGGTGTTTGAGGTCATAGAAAGGATTTTATCCCACTCTGGGCCTGATTTATCACATCCTGTGTTGAATCTGTACTGATCCTCTTATCTACCTGGATCTCCAGTCTCACATCACCTTGTTCATGGACAGCATGATCTTGAGAAGATGAGCAGCCCCAGATTTGGCACTCCCCTAAGGCTTCCATGTCTCCTCCAATCCCTTTTTTTTTCTGGAGGAGCGCAAGAAGCCTCAGTGTAAAATGAGGCATCTAGATCACCTCCAGGAGTCATTGATTGACCTCAATGAAGAGAAAGTGTCACAAAGTATTCCTGGGACAACATCTCCCTTTTGTGACCTTCTTGAAATAATAAGGTGAGGGGGTGGACAACCAAATCCCCTTCCCCTGAAGAGTCAGTGTGTCTTGAGCCCTTTGGTGCAGGCTCAGACTCTGAAGTTCAAAAGTTGACATATGGACACAACCAGTCAGATTGCCTGATATCCTCTCTTAAGATTGATATGTTTACATCTGCAGGTCTTTCTGGTCCTTCTACTACAGAGACCACCATTTTCTCTAGATGTTAATAATTCCCACTGTTTCAGGGGCATTTTGGCTTATCTGGCAAGTTAACCCAGTATTAACCAGCTTTCAAAAGATCAGACTGTTCCCCCTCACTCTCTCTCTGTCTCTCTTCCTCTGACAGCTGTTTGGCTAAGCATAGCCTGAGAGGGAAACCTTTAGCTGTGAGAAGAAGTGATTGTTCATTCTTATAGGTTCATAGGTTCATAGAATAGTAAAAGGCTAACTGCTTTTGCAAGCCATTTTAAGCCTAGCCAATTATCCCTTGTGAGGTTCAAACCCTGCACCTCGTGTTTGTAAGGCAAACGTCTTAACCATTAGGCCACCCTCCCGACCCCTTTTCTGCTATCCAAAGAAGAATGTTTTCTAACTCTTCACAGGATCCAGTGCTGACTCTTCCAGATTGCTGCTCAGATAAACCCATTTCAGGACCCCCTTCCTCTCAATTTCTTATTATATTTATGTTTATTTAAAATGTTTATGTAATATTTTATTTCTGTCAGTAATTCCTGTAGGAATATCTGCAGCACTGTTTATTTGGCTTCTGTCTTTGACATATGTTTGTTTTTACTGTTTCTGAGGAAACGTTCATTATTTCTTTCAGAAGTACAGTGTGTATGTAGCTGTTAGACACTAGAGGTTGTTATTCTGCTTTATTTTCATGGTTTGACAGGAAAATATTGCAGAACTTGGATTTTTTTTCAGTATTTATACATTACTTGCATATGTGTGACTCTGCTCTCTATGTTTTTAACATCGGATTTCAGTTTTTCTGCAAGTGACGTTATTTGAATTTACTGTGGAGATTTTACTCTCTTTGACAAGAAAATATAGTAAAAATTGTAAAAGAACTCTGAATACATTTCAGACTGTTTGCTTTTGTGTTAGTAGCACAGTTTGACAGAGTTTAGTTGTGAGGGGGATGTACTTATTATTAGAAAATTTAAGTTCTTGTTGTGATACATTATCCAGTACTGTTAGTTTATTACTCTGGCTGATGATATGTTCCCTGACTTGATGGATCCTAACTCTGGTACTCCACCATCAAATCTGATGTAAAAACATGTCTCAGCTTACGGTTAGTGATTCTGTTGAGGCCATTGCTCGACCTGCAGACCATTTAGCCTTTGCCCAATCTCCCTGTAGTGTAGCTGTGGCAGCCACTATGGAGCAGGGGTTAGACATTTTTTTCCAAGGCTGTTCCAGTACCTGGCAGAGGTATGGTAGAACTATACCATTCAAGTGCAGGAGTAGTCCAGGGTAAGATACCCCTTGCCAGACATAATACTCTGTCCAAATATTTTATCTAGTAGTGAAGTTCACAAGAAAAAGAAACAGAAGCTTCATCATACAGCTGATAATCAGATTATAGTTGCTTATAAGGTTGATAATGTTTTCTTGGCTAAGACTATTCTGCAGACAGCTAATTGTGGTGGTTGTGTTTCTATATATGGCTCTAGTGCTAGTCTGGCTAGAGACTTGTCTGTTGTTTCAGAGAATGGTGAGGAATCTGTTGAGGACAATGGGGATTTCCTAGCTGACACTGAGTCCACTCACTCTGATTCTTCAGAAGGTGAACCTGAGCTTAAGTCCTTTTCCTCAGATGATTGCTAAATGTACTTATTTGTTTTTTTTGCTTGGGAGCAGTCAGGAACTACCCCAGAGCTAGGCAGGGTATGCAGCCTTATAGAAGATGAGATGCCCAATTCTGTGGCTATCTTACTGACTTGGTAAGATGTTTATATAGCTGCCTGCAGGACACCAGTATCTTTTCCACCAGTCCTGAAGAAGGCTTAGAGTAAATATTGGGTCTCCTTGGATATGACAGATCTCTTTTTTCATTTGACTGTTGACCCAGCTGCAGTCTCCCCAGCTGCCTACTCAAATGGATATGCTGTTTCTCTTTGCCCATGGCCAGGGTGGAGTATATTCTCTCTCTCTTACACCCTCTACACCCTTTGCTCTTTTTTGTATGGGTATATTGATTCCTTTCTTCCTCCACCCCTTCTTTGCCTAAGTCTAGATGGCTAGACTCTAGGTAGTACTGAGCAGATGGTGGCTACCGTATCCCTCCACAGCTTCTTAGGGTCTACCTAGACCTCAGGAATTTGCCTACTACTCTGGCATGAGTTCACTTCTTTTTGGTCAGCCTCTTGGTATAGTGTTAAATTAGCTGCAAGAAAGCTCTGAATATGACAGGGCATTCTTCCCAGTTATACCAGAATTCTGTACATATTCTTAAGTGGAAATGTATTGCACCAAAGGAAAGGAACCCGAGCTCCTGAAGACTGACTATATGAACAGTGACACTTACTAGTAATGTCCCAGAAGTAAGGAATACTGCAGCAGTGATCTGTTCAAGCATCTATTGTTATGGTAGGTTACTCACAAAGTTGTATTTTTCCAGTGATCAGAAATCTGTAGATATTTAGCTAAGTAAGTCAGTGAATTGGTTTAAGCAGCATTAGTGAGTAATTTTTACATGTATTGAACAAGAAACTGACACTAGTAAAGTAATTTTGTAGTGAGGAATTAAATTCACTAGAGTTGGCGGGTCTTTTTAACAGTAAAATATCATTATTTGAATAAATAGTGAGTGTGAAACCACAATCTCAAAATGTAAATTATTTATAAAGAGGTAAAAATAAAATAAGGCCCAGGGTGGAACCATGGTGCAAAACAGACTGTAAAGTAGATAGTATTGGTTAAGCAAAGATTAAGCAGATCCAAAGTGAGCTATAATATGGTGGAAGCTAAAGATAGTTTTTTTTTTCACCAAACAACAGATTTAGAGGAAAAGCTTTTGCTTAAGAGTTGGTGGAGGTAAACACGCTGGTCAAAAGTATCAAAGATTTTTTAAGGTCTACAAAAATGGTACCTGTGTTACAGATAAATGATGTATTAATCCATTGTTGACTGGGTTAGCTCCATTAGGCTAGAAGCCTCTTTTCAGGGGAGACCCAGGGTGATATTTGTAATACTAGGTGAGATTTGGCCAGGACATCAGGAAACTTCCCCTACTCATTAGAGAATGGTATTCTCAAAAATACTGGCCAAGAGTACATGAGCAAGTCCCATTCCTGTCAGGACATGGAGAGAGAAAGATGGAAGGAGCAGAGGTGAATGCCAGTTCGCAGGGAGATGTAGGCAAAGTTTTGGAATTCTTTTTTCAAGAAAATCTGTTTAAGGAGTCAGAGATGGCAAAGGAAGATTGTGTTGTTACAAGCCTCCAGTCGGGAGAGTTGCAGGATGATATGCTATGGGAGATGTTAAACCAGTGTGAACAAGAGAATGGAGGAGACATTTCCTGGGGAGAGATAATGGAGAAAATTCAAGAGGAAGAGTCAGAGGTAATCCAGAAAGGGTATGCTACACACAAAAAAAATATGCCAAGACAGTCGGAAGCAGCCCTGAGCAAAAAGAAAAAATGAGATGGCAGCATGAAATAGAAGTTTATGGTGAGGATACAAAGTAAAAAGTTAATAATGAATTCACCAGATACAAGGTATGGGACACTATAAAGTCCAAGAGGTAAGACCTTTTATTTTGGTGTGTGTGTGTGTGTGTGTGTGTGTGTGTGTGTGTGTGTGTGTGTGTGTGTGTGTGTGTGTGTGTGTGTGTGTGTGTCTGTGTGTGTGTGTCTGTGTGTGTGTCTGTGTGTGTGTCTGTGTGTGTCTGTCAGGCTAGCATCCTGTTCAGGAGTACGTTCACTACCTTGTAATGTCTACATGCTGGGATGAGCTGTGGCTCCCTGATGACTGAACTGGATGGTACCAGGGGATGAATGAATGAAATCAGTACGCTGAAATAATACTGTTGTTTTATTAAAGTTGGGATTGAATGTTTGGAGTTAAATCTATCCTTTTAATTGTTATCTTTGGATAGAAAAGGAAATACTTTTGTTGCATATATGAAAAAACTTTCTTGTAGTTAAATGACTGAAATATTTTGTCTGTTGGTTTGAGACTGGTGATGGGATAGCAGTTTTCTGGAAAGAACCAAGTCTTTTTAAGTAAATGAAGGATAACTGCTGTTTTCCATTCAGTGAGAGTAATTCCAGAAGTAATAGATTAAAAATGAAAGGTGATTTACTAATGTAAGTAATATCTGAGGAATTTGATATCTAGGATATCAGAGGTACTGAGTAGTTTGAGTCATTTTAGAAATATATTATAAACATTGGTTCTGGAGAAAGCTGATTAAGATCCACTTTTCAATAGAACTGTTAGCATTAAACCAATTTTGAAGTACATACACTGTCATATTATTTTTTATAATTTACTTTAACAGCTAATGTAATCATTTTATTTTATTTTTTAAACAAGAAAGATCTTAAATGAATTATCACTTATGACATAGGCAATCATCCAT
Organism: Protopterus annectens; assembly: GCF_019279795.1. Taxonomy (NCBI): domain Eukaryota; kingdom Metazoa; phylum Chordata; order Ceratodontiformes; family Protopteridae; genus Protopterus; species Protopterus annectens. The sequence goes on from NC_056736.1 coordinate 539,227,544, forward strand.
TTACATAAATGAAAACAAACCATATTGACATATTTTCAGTTGGAAACATTATACATCAAATATAATCTTCTGTACAGTCATTGTCAATTGAACATACATAGCTCATTCAATTCCTGCCTTCTGTTAAACCTCATTCCTCCTCCAAAACATTATTATACATGTATTGTACCCACAGTTCCCATTTTTGTCTTTGTAATCTGCTCCTACCAATTTCCAAACATCCCACTTCAGTTCTTTTATCTCGGTTACTATATTCACTACTTCCAGTATGGTCGGTTTAGACTTTGATTTCCATTTTCTAATAATTGCTTTTTTGGCAGCAACAGAATTAAATGAAGTAAGGCCTTAGCCTTACTGCATCTAGGCAATTCACAGCTCAATAAAATAATTTCCTTAGTTACACCAATTTGCTTCATCCAGTATTTACGACAGACTAGTTTGCAGATGTCTACCAAGTCATTATACCTCCAAAAAGTATGTTCCCAACTTACCTCTTTCTTCTCCATCACACCTCCAACATTTGCAGTCTACCTGAGGAAAAATTCTTTGAAGTATGCTTGTGGTATAAAAATAACCAATGCAAATACTTCCAAGCAAAATTCTTAAAATCTTCTAGATTTTGTTGTATATTTGGGAGCCATACATATATCCTCCTATTGTTTCTTAGTGAATTACTTATCCAGTATTTTTTTCCCAATCCTTTCTAACCTCCTTTGATTATGTTATCATGCAGTATTTTATATCCCCTGGTAATTATCCCTTTTTTTAACTGCAGCTTCGGTTTTAGATTTACTAAAAATTGTACCAGTTACAAAACAATATTACCTGCAATTAAAGCCAACTTTTCTTACTTACCATATCAGTTATATCTTTGAATTTTGAGTCCCTTATTTTCTTCGCCAGTGGTTCTTAATACAATGCAAATAACAAAGGAGAAAGGGGTCACCTCTGCCTGGTTCCTCTGCTCAAACGGAACTTATCAGAAAGGAACCCCCCCCCCCCCACACACACACACACCCACACACACACTTTAATTTTCACCTTCAATCCCTCATATATCCTCCTAATTAATTTTATCATTTCTGGAAATGCAAAGGCTTCTGTTGCCATACTCATGAAGTCCAAGCTTGCTCCGTCAAATGCGTTCTCTGTGTCGAGATCAACCAACAGCAGTGATATTTTCTTACATTCTGCTTCCCTGTGGATCATCGTTGTTCTATTAACATTATCAGATGTTTGCCTCGCCTCCACAAAAAAAAACATTGATCCATATCTATCAATTTTGGCATCACCTTTGCCATTCTTTTAGCCATTATAGACATAAACATATTATAATCATGGTTTAGAATCAAAATAGGCCTGTATGAAGCTGGATCTGATGGGTCTTTATCTTCTTTAGGTTACAGCCACCATAGCTTTCTTCCAAGATGTTGGTGCTTCTCCTCCTTTTAGAATACTGCTAAACAAAACCCTCTAGATCTTTATAATTTTCTTCCCATATAGCTTCCAAACTACCAAAGGAATATGATGTATTCCTGAAGACTTTCCTGTAGATTAATTACACATCACCATTTTTATCTCTTCTCTTCCTAACCGAACTGTTAATAAGTGAGCTCATTGCTACTAACTTTGGCATATTTAATTCTTCTGTAAACATTTCCATCTGTACTTTTTCTTGATTTCCACATTTCTTTGCTTTATACAGATTGTCATAACATTTCCTAAGAATTTCTAACACCTCTGCTTGATCTCTGGTTATTTTCCTTGTTATAGTTTCCCTAAACTTGCCAACAGCCTTTCCTACTCTCTGTTAACTGAGCCATTATCCTAAAAGCTTTTTGTGGAATTATCAAAAATCAGTTGCTTAACAGCGATCTTTATAAACTCATGCATATTGTCGAGGTAGTCCCTTATTTTCTTTTTAACACTCTGCAGTTGTGCCTGATCTTCTTCTCAAGAGATTTCCCATATTCTACAATATTTTAACCTTTGTCAGTGCCTCTAAATAAATCTTGTTACTTCTTATGCCCTGTTTTTAAACTTCACTTTCATTTTATCCCACTCCCTAGCTATATTTTCTGAAGAAATTTATATTTTCTGTAATAACTCCTGAATAATTTCCACTACCCATTCCTAAAATTCCTCTCTGTTTAACAGATAAGTCGGTAAGTGTCAGTGTCTCATTTTTATTTTAGTTGTTAATGGCATGTAATCTAAAGTAGTTATTGGCCGGGTATCAAAACTTTCAATTAAAAGCACGTGTTCTTATGAAATATAATATCTGAAGTAGTTACCTTCATTTATCTGCAACCTGTGGGTATTCGGATCCGGGCCGGCAACATTTTTCAAGCATCTGCTCCAAGCTTCTCTCCTTACCCATAATCCCTCACATCTCCTACTTTCTCCCAGATCTCGTTTGCCACTTCATGCGTACGCATCGTGGTCTCTATAGCTCCAAGTTGGGTATAGTAAGTGGTACTTTTTGGTATATATTTAGTGTGTGAGTGTAGTCGTTTTTTGGTCATCCCTTTCCTCCCCTTCGTCATTCGTCGGTTTTATGTAAAAAAAAAAAAAAAAAGAAGTTTAAAAAGTTAGGAATTTCTGAGGTAGTGTAGGCCTAACCGTCCTTTGTGTGTGTGTTTGTTGGTTTAGTTTTGGCTGAGTGGTGTGTGGTGATGGCTAAGCAGCCAAAATCAACATTTAAAAAATGCAGAGTGTTGCCACAAGCTTTCACCGGCTGATGGCCACACTCTGTGTGTTATTTGCCTGGGTGTTCCCCACCTTTCTTTGCCTTGTAGTCTGTGTGCAGGGTTCAATTCTAGAGCGTTGAAAGAAAGGAAGGCAAAACTGGTAGCTAAGGGCCTGCTACCAGTTTCTGCATTGGATTCGACAACCTCAACATTGGCTCCAGTAGCCGACCAAATCCCCCCCCCCCCGTCAGGCTGGGACTCAGCCTCTCTCTAAGCCTTCTGAGATGGAGACAAAACCAAAGGATAGAGATAAGGACAAGAGAGAGAGAGAAAAGAGCAGAAAGGCACCGCAAATGGTCTCCGGAGTAGGAGCCATTTCCCAGTCTGCCTGCTAAAGTTGTCAGTACCACCTCTCCTCGGCTCCACTCCCCGAGGTTCTCCCCGGAGCCGACGGAGCCCTCGGACAAGAGGCCTTTTTTGAGGTCATCTCACGGACCAGCCAGATCCAAGTAAGTCGCCTCCTCACGGTCAACTCAGAGTCTGTCGGAACTTGACATGGACAGGATAATGCAGAGGTTCATTCGGACCCAAATCCAAATGGGAGTCTTGCCAGGGCCCTCTCTCCATCTCAGAAGGCTTAGAGAGAGCCCTTCTTCCATCCTATCTCTCCTTCCCTGATCCAACCTGTGGTTTTGGGGTTTATGGATCTGTGGATCTGAGGAGCTCTGGGTTCAGTGCCAATGGTCCCTCCAACCTTGACGCCGGCGATTACCTTGAGTTCCTCAGATCAGACTTGTTCGGATGCGAGCAACTCTCGGGGCCGAGAACGGGGATCTGGATCTGAGGGAATGGAGGTGCCTTTGGCTCCGACTTTGTCGGATCCGAGCCGTTCCTTCAAAACCCTGGCTACCTTGGCCCCGATCCTCACGATGGAGTCAGGGAGAGCTTCTTCCTTTTGGTTGCTAAGGAGGTGTGCTCTTCTTCGGCCTTCGACATGGTGGACAGGATTCTCTCCCAAGGATTGAGACCCCAGCCCATTGCCTTGGACTCCGCCCAGGCTGCCGTGGATTTGGTCACGACTCCCATCAGCTTGTCCCAGGGACAGCCCGTGCTAGGGGACCCCCAGGTGGATCCAGTCGTGGAACCCCCCGTGACTTACGAGTCTTCTTCAGAGAGCCCCACTGAGGAGGCTTCCCGTAAGCACTCGTGTAAGAAGAGGCACATGGACTCCCCCGAGTCCCTCACAGAAGATACTGACTTGGATGAAGGTGGGTTCCCCCAGGTCACCTCCCAAGGATGCCTCCTTTGGAGACATTATGGAAATCCTCCACCAGAGGGGAGGATGGTCAGCCAAAACCGTCTATGGATGAGTCAGTATTCCTGGAGGCCTTTGGCACGGGCCCAATTATATCCTGGGTGTCCCCTCCTGCAGACCCATTAGTGGATCTGATTACCACGTGGGCATGGAAGGAGTCTGACACCATAGAGCCAATACTCAAATGCCCAGACAGGATCCTTTCTCCTCCCACAGAGAGACAGACCTGGTACAAGGGGTCCCCGGTGGATGCTGTGGTGGTTGCAGCTGCCACCAAGAGAGAGAACTGGCTCAGGAAAGTTCTTCGGTCCACCCTCCAGACAAGGTGTCAAGGGCAGTGGATTGGTTTGGGAAGCGAGTCTTTTGTTCAGTGACATTTTCTATATGAGCACTGAATTATTTGGCACACATCATTCGACTCCAGTGAGACCTAGTCATGGAATTCGCTCTGTCGCCCCTACAGTCTTTGTCACCAGAGGACAAGCGACTGTTCTCTGTGAAAATGTCGATTCTGAAATATGTTTCTAACATGTCCATGCGTCTTCTTTCCCATGCCATGGAAGGAGCGGCTAGGGCGGCTGGGACTGGCATAGCTATGAGGCGGCATGCTTAGCTCAGACTCTGTCAATTCGCGGACCCCTTCAAGGCGTCATTTACAAATGCTCCCTTTGACGGTTCCTCCCTGTTTGGGAAGACAGTTTGTGACACCCTAGTCCAGAGCAAGAAGGACAGGAAGACTGTCTGCCGTCGGAGTCCACTTCTCTAGCCCTCAAAGATACTTTTCTAGGAATCAGAGAGGGCAAAAGAAGATGTGGTTCTGAAAATCTCAGTTTTCCAGGGACAGTCAGGACCACTCATCCCCTAGAGGCAGAGGGGGACAAGACAGATGCCGCCCCAGAGGCAGAGGGGGCCCGAAGAACTTTGGGTCTAGGGAGACCTTCTCGGACAGACCTGCGCAGCAACCCTGAGGGGTTCCCCAACTGTTCTACTCTGGAGATAGTCGAGGGAAGATTGTCATTGCACCTAACGGCTTGGGAGTCCATTACGACAGACCGTTGGATACTCCAAATTATATCCAGAGGATACTCCATCCATTCATTGCCCCTCCCGTCCAACCAAAGTGCCTTCTGGATGTTCCACCCACTCAAAGGGAGGCGGCAGCGCATGAAATTTCAAAGCTGCTTCACAATCAGGCCATCGAACCTGGCCCCCCAGATCAGTCCGGATTAGGGGTTTACTCCAGGTTCTTTTTAGTGCCAAAAAAGACGGGGGTCCTCAGGCCCATATTGGTCCTGTCAACCCTGAACCTGACTGTAGCCAAGCAGAAATTCCAGATGGTCACCTTGCAGCCCATTCTACCTTACCTCTGAGAATTGACTGGATGTGCTCGATAGATCTCCAGAGCACTTACTACCATATCAAAATTTGCAGAAGCTCCAGGAGATTCCTTCTCTTCCAGCTGGGAGCCAATCATTTCCAGTTCAGAGACCTACCCTTTGGTCTCACCACAGCCCCCAGCGTTTTTCCCAAGGTTATGGCAGTTGTAGCGGCTCACCTGAGGCTTCAGGGAATTCAGGTGTTTCCTTATCTAGACGATTGGCTCCTCCCTGCTGCCACCAACCGTCTACTTTGCATGGCCAGAGACTCCTTCCTGCATCTTGCAGTCAATCTAAGGATTACCATCAACATCTCCAAGTCCCGCTTGAACCCGACACAGACCTTGGAATTCATAGGGGCACGGCTGGACACTCTACTATTGCAAGTTTTTCTCACTCGGGACAGTGTCCAGAACCTACGGGCTCATGTGTTAGTGATCCTCTGACCCAGGACGTTAACTGCAAGCAATGTTCTCTGAGCCCTAAGCTCCATGGCTGCAGCAATTTCAATCCTTCCTTGTACGCTCCTTCACATGAGGGTGTTTCAGTGGACCCTGGCAGTTCAGTGGTCTTGGTTAGACCTCCCCATGTACTATCCATTACAAATCAGCAGAACCTGCAAGATTTCTCTTCTCTGGTGGCTCCAATCACTGGAAATCTTGGCAGGTCATCCCTTCATAACATCCCCAGCCCAAGTCACAGTGACCACGGATGCCTCCCAGCTCAGGTGGGGGGGGGCACTTTTTGGAGAGGACGGTCCAAGGCACGTGGTCCCAGACAGAGACCAGATTGCATATCAATGTTCTGGAGATGAGGGCAGTGCTTTTAGTGTTGCAAGCCTTCCATGCTGTTCTTCCCCCGGGGACGATTGCAGTTCAGTCAGACAACATGTCTGTTGTCTGGTACATCAACAAACAAGGAGGAACCAGATCTTACCCTCTCTGCCGCGAGGCCATGAGAGTGTGGGAGTGGGCGATATCCACCAGTTAGTTTCTGATTGCAACGTACATCCCGGGACGCTCCAACATTTTAAAGGACAGACTGAGTCGGGCTATTCTAATGCCATACGAGTGGTCTCTGAAACAGTCAGTAGCGGAGATCTTCCTTGCATGGGGTCACCCTTCGCATCTTCTTCCAACGTGAAGTGCAGCGAATTCTTCACTCTGATCCACTCACCAGGGGACTCCCCCAAAGCAACTCACGTCCATGCTTGGCCTCCCGGGTTACTGTATGCCTATCCCCCTTTACCTCTCATTCCAAAGTTTCTTCAGAAAGCTTACTGACTGGGGTGCAAAGTGATCCTCATTGCCCCGTTCTGGCCTCGTCAGGTGTGGTTCCCCTTCCTCTGGTCTCATGCTCTAACTCCTCCATGGATTCTGGATCCCTACCCAGATCTCATCTCTCATCCCTCGGGCATCAATCTGCCCAATCGAGGCAGCCTCAGGCTGACGGCTTGGTTGTTCCACTTCCCTTGATTGTTAGGACTCCCAGTCTGTCATCTTCAGTAAAGAATATTTTGGTGGCATCCCACAAAGCTTCCACTAGAAAGTTTTATCACAGCAAATGTAAACGCTTCTCTGTTTGGGCTTCTTAGAGAAACCTAGATCCATTTACAGTCCCGGTTCTTGCAGTGTTGGAGTTTTTGTCCTATAGTTTCCAACAACGGGCTAGTTCCTCTACGGTGAAAGTGCAACTGTTAGCCTTATCTAATTTTCATGTCAGCAAAAATCTGAATGCTCTGGCCTCTTTGAGATTGTGTAAAGCTTTTCTGAAAGGTACTTTTCTTTTACGTCCCCCAGTTGAGGATTCTGTCCTTCCTTGGGACCTTACCCTAGTTCTACAGGCGTTGGTGGCACCCCCATTCGAACCAGCAGCGTCAGTAGATTTGAAATTCATGTCCTGGAAAACAGCTTTTCTAGTGGCCATTACCTCGGCCAGAAGGGTTTCTAAGATCCAAGCTTTGTCTGCCATGCACCCTTACTTGACCTTTCATAAAGACAGGGTTTTCCTCCGCATGAACCCTTTACCGAAAGTTGCTTCTGAATCAAATATTAACCAGATGATTAATCTGCCTGTGTTCTTTCCAAATTTCCAGAACAAGGGTGAATATAAGCTGCATTTGATAGATGTTCATAGCTTTGTTTCTGTTTACACAGGACTAAACAATTCCGTAAGTCTGACCAGTTATTCGTGTCCTTTTCCAGACCCTTTTTGGGCAAGGCCATTTCCAAGGTCTCCTTGGCTAGATGGATTACACAATGTATACGGCAAGTCTGTAAGGATAAAGGTCTGTCCCCACCTGGTCCTATTAAAGCTCATTCTACCAGATCATTGGAAATTTCTACTGCCTTTTGGTGAAGGGTTTCTCTGGATGATATCTGTGCAGCAGCGACCTAGGCAAGGTCACATACATTTATTTCTCATTATAAGTTTGATTTGATCTCTAGAGGGAGAGCATCCTTTGGTTCTGCGGTGCTCAGGAATATCCTTCCATGAGGGCCTCCCAGGAGTTTTGGTAGCTGGGGGCTCTGTCCCACAGGTTACAGATAAATGAAGATGTTCATCGTGTTACCCTGCTGCAGTCATCACACTTGGGTTATCCTGTCGTCAGGCGGTCCCGCAGTCGGACGGAATTCCAACGTCTTGGTCCAGCGTCGGTTGCTGTCGCTTCCTCCCTGACATCAGTGCGCCAGGGGTATGTATAATGCATCCGACGTCATTTTCTTCAGTCTTTCTTGCCACGCAGTGCCCGAAGCAGAAGCAGTTCGCAAGTGTCGGTCGGCCGACTCCTGAGATTTTCGAAGTCGAATTTCAGATCCAAAGTCTTCAATAAAGTAAGTACCTCGTTGAGGAAACTTTTCTTGCCTCAGACCGATGTCAGAAAAAGTTAACAATTGTATTTCTTGTGGGAAGCAAATACCTCATAAGGATTTTCATTCTTGCTGCATACCTTGCCTAGGCCCAGACCACGACGTCACTGGTTGTCGTTTTTGTGCTAGGTTTAATAAGCGTACTATAAAAAAGACGCTTTGATTTCGCACAACACTACTTCGGTAGAAAATTTAACTACACAATGCCGTCGGAGCAACTGACTACCGGCCTGCACAAAAAACGCAAGGATAAGGACAGGCTGCCTAGACCCAAGCCAGACTCCGAGGCCACGGCTGGACCGGTCTCCGGTTCTCCGGTCTTCAGTGAGGCTCCGACGCAGCCCCTGACTACCGCAGATTTGGAACCCGAGACCACTTTGGAGCCTTTGGCGGAGAGTGCTAGGCCAACACAGCCATTTTGTTTAGCCCCTACCGACGACACTGCAGAAAGAGATGTCGGTGCTGCAGAAACACCTTTGGCTTCTGAAGGTGTCTTCAGACCAACGACGCTCACCATAAAAACGTATCCTAAGCTTAAGACTCCTATTAAACCTAAAAATACTGCACTTCACTCTCCAGTTCAAGGCCCCATGCCTAAGAAACATATGCTTAAAATGGCTGAAGATTTGATCTCTTTAATCAGGGGTTCCCAACCCCCACCCGACAAAAGGCCTAGACAAGAGGAAGATTATGCCTCCTCTGATCAAGTGTCTGTTTCCTCAGGCTCCTCTGAGGACCAAGATTACTCCTTCTCCCCTTATGAAGATTCTGATGCTGAGGATTCTATTCCCTCAGCTTCTCCTCCTGAAGACTACTCCTTTGGGGAAACTTTACACACTATGAGGGAACATTTTCACTGGGAAGGTCAGGACTACTCTGACTCAAAGAAAAGGCTCAGAGAGTTTCTTTTACTCCCCCAGCACAGACCACTTGCCATCCCCCCAGTTTTAGATATTGTGGATGATGTTTACTTAGAATCTAGTTTGAACCCAGATTCTCTGCCTCCTGCTCCAGCCAAACCAGACAGATACTATAGAGTGCCTGATTCCCACAAATTCCTTTATAAAAGCCCTGTTGCTGATCCAGAGACTCCCAGGGTCCCAGAGGGGCTAAGGCTTCTATGGCAAAAAATCCTGTACCCTCTGAAAGGGACTCCAGAGCACTAGACAGGTGGGGGAAAAAGGTTTACACCTCAGCCACTCTAGCTATGAGAGCACTAAGTTGCCAATTTCACATGCTAAAATATCAGCAATTTGTAATGTCTCAGCTAAAACAGAAAATGAGCACACTCCCTCAACAGTCTGAATTGAAAGAAATGCAGAATATGTTGCATGCAACTGAACAGGTGGGCAAACATACTTTACAATGTGGGTTTGATTCTTTGGAGGCTTCCTGCAGAGCAGCTGTCACTGGGTCTGTTATACGTAGACATGCTTGGTTAAAGGAACAAACTCTGCCTGATCATGTTAAAGCAAAGCTTCTAGATGCTCCCTTACAGCAGGATGTTCTATTTGGAGTTAAAGCAGAATAAGTCTTAAAGAAAATGGAGGTTAAGGCAAAATCTATGCAGACAGTCAATGATTTTCTACAGGTACAGCCCCCTCGCTTTAGCAGAAATTGGCCAACAAAAATTTGGTCCTTTCCAGCTACTGACAGACCACAGAGGGGTAAATACAGACGTCCAAGAGGCAGAGGACAAACACAAGCCCAATACAAACCTCGACAATGGGGCACTGCAACACAGAAGGGAGGAGAAGACAGGGCCCAAACTACCAGAAGGCAAACTCAATGACTTGCACCTCATCTGGCCAAGCAACACTCTCTTGGCAGTTCCCTTGAGAGAAAAACTCTCACTTTTTTCAGACAACTGGCACATTGTCACAAAGGACAAATGGATCCTAGACATAATTTCACGAGGATACAGATTCCATTTCCACACCTTCCAATGAAAAGAGGAATGCCAAACCTGCCACAAAATCAATGGGCAGAGGCACAAAAATGGCACAAAAACAAATTACAGCTCTCATGGACATGAGAGCCATTCAACTGGTACCTAGACGAGAGCAAGGCCAAGGATTTTACTCAAGACTCTTTCTAGTCCCCAGAAAGGACAACGCCTGGAGACCAATTCTGGACCTTTCAATTGTAAACACTTTCTTACAAGTACCCAAATTCAAGATGCTAACACTACAGCAGCTTCTTCCCATGTTGGGCAAGAAAGCATGACTAGTAACGATGGACCTCAAGGAGGCATACCTGCATGTCCCTATCAGACAAAGTTGCACAAGATACCTCCATTTCATTGCAGGTTCAACCCATTACCAATTCTCTGCACTGCCCTTTGGCTTATCTACTGCACCCAGGGTCTTCACAAAATGCCTGGCACCAGTAATTGCATACTGCAGACAAAGAGGAATTCAAATATACCCATACCTGGACAACTGCCTCATCCAAGCAGAAAGCAAGGACATCCTCTTACATCTGGCTTTTGTAAAACATCTTGTACGTTGCCTGGGGTACACAGTAAACAAAAAGAAATCAAAACTAGTACCCTCACAAAATATGACATTCCTGGGTGCCAGCTTGAATACAACGGCCCAGAAGGCTTATCTGACACCACACAAACAACTACAACTGACTCAGTATTTCAAAACAATGGCAACAAAGACCCAACTCCCTGCAAGAAAAATTCTGCAGGCCTTGGGCTTCATGGCATCTTGCATACTACTAATACCATTTGCAAAGCTGCATATGAGGAAATTACAGTGGTACCTAAAAAGTGTATGGTCTCAACACAGCCACAGCTTGGACACAATGATATCTCTCATTCCCTGCCTACAAAAGGAGTTTCTATGGTGGTCACAGGCATGTCACCTCAACAAGGGTCAGCCTTTCACCTTGCCCCCAGCCAGGCAAACTATGACAACAGATGCATCGGACTACACCGGGGGGGCACACATGGCAGGACAGTGCGTTCAAGGCGTATGGACTGCAGATCAAAGAAATCTGCACATCAATCAAAAAGAGATGCTAGCTGTACAGAATGCTCTGACAGCCTTCAAGAACGTATTACATCCAGGACAACTTGCAATAAGGACGGACACCACCACAGTAATGTGGTACATAAACAAACAAGGGAGTACACACTCCTACCCTCTATGCAGGCAAGCAATGACCTTGTGGAACACAGCACTGGCTTACCAAGTTCAGTTACGAGTTCAATTCCTGCCAGGAAAAAAGAACACATTGGCAGACGACCTCAGCAGAAACATCATGGATCCCCACGAGTGGAAACTGGATCCACAAGTATTTGCAATACAACTCAAAAATGGGGCCTTCCAGACATAGACCTGTTTGCCAGCCCCCAAAACTATCAGCTAACAAAATTTTGTACAAGGACACTTCACCATCAAGCTTGGAAAGTGGACACACTCTTATTCAGTTGGAAAAACCTGACAGTATATGCCTTCCCTCCATTGCCTCTCCTCACAAAGGTGCTTCTGAAAGTCAGAAAGGAGAGACCACGACTGATACTCATAGCCCCAGACTGGCCACACCAGCACTGGTACCCACTATTAAGGAATATGGCACAGGGCCCACCTTGGATTTTACCACAAATTGCCCATTTTCTCACACAGCAAAACAATCAGATTCTACACAGCCAGCTCAAAACCTTAAATCTGGCTGCATGGGAAATCAACTAAGCATCCAGCCAGCTCCTCTTTCCCAAGCAGTTATGGATGTTATTCTGGAAGCTAGGAGGCCCAGCACCAGGAAGGCCTACTTGGACAAATGGAAAAGGTTTTGCACCTGGAACCAAGCTAAAGGCCAAAACACACTTCAGCCTCACATGCCTCAGATTCTACATTATTTAACTGAGATGTTGCACAAATGACTTTCTTTTTCTTCCATTAAAATCCATGCATCAGCTATTTCAGCCCACTACAACACAGATCCACCCTTATTTTCACATCCACTTCTAAGGCAGTTCCTCAGAGGGGCAAAAAACATTAGACCCCCCCAGGAGAGCACCTACACCAACATGGGACCTCAATTTTGTTCTGGAAAAACTTACGCTACCTCCCTTTGAACCAGCTTTCTCTGCAGACCTACAGTTTCTATCATGGAAGACTGCCTTGCTGCTAGCAATAACTTCAGCTGGAAGAGTCCCAGAGCTGCAGGCACTAATGGCAGTGGAACCTTTCCTCATTTTCCATCGCCAAAAACGCAAAGATAAAGCAGCAAAGTGGGAGGAACCGACAGTCCCAGACGCCGGTTCTTTGAAGGCTCAGTGGAGCCGGAGGTTTTGCCAGGTGTTTCTTTGGAGTCTCAGGGAGAGACTTTACTGTTACAGGATGTATCCTCTCAGGAAGTAGGCCAGGCTGAGGGGCTTCTCAGGTGGCTGTTCTTCCCTCTCTTCCTAAGGTGGTTAGAGCCTCCCTTCTGTTTCCAAGGCTTCTTTGAGAGGCAGGCCAAGTTTAGCTTCAGTGGGGTTTCTCCTAGTGCTTCAGGGTCTTTGCCTAAGAAACATATGCTTAAAATGGCAGAGGATTTGATTACTATGATTAGAGGTTCTATGCCCCTCCTGATAAGAGGCCTAGGGTGGAACCTGAGTTTGAGAGTTTTGAGCAATGCTCGAGGCTTCTGAGTCTTCGCTGAAGACTTGCAGGAGTACCTCCTTATTCTGATTCTGATGTGGATGATTCTACTCCTTCTGCTTCTCCTCCTGAGGATTTTTCATTTTCAGAGACTCTGCATTCCATGAGGGAGCATTTTAAATGGGAAGGTCAAGATTTCTCTGATTCCAGGAAAAGGCTTAGGGAATTCTTGTTTTACCCCAGCATAGGCCTTTAGCTATACCTCCTGTTTTGAATGTGGTGGGAAGATGTTTTTGTGGTGAGGCTTCCTGAATCCTGATTCTGCCTCCGCCCCAGTTAAACCGGGATAGGGTACTATAGGGTGCCTGAAGCTCATGGGCATCTTTTTAAAGAGTCCTAGCAGACCCGGGAAAACTGTTTCTCAGGGCCTAAAGGAGTGAAGGCTTCAGTTGTTAAAAATCCTGTCCCCTCCTGATAAAGAGGGCAAGGGCCGGATAGATGGGGAAAGAAAGTGTGCTACTTCCACTTTTAGCCAAGGAGGGCTTGAACTGTCGCTGGGTTTTACATGTTAAAATATTTCCAATTATCTTCTTTCACAGTTGAAATCTAAGGTGGATGTCGCAAGGAAGGTATTGAGTGTAAAGAGTTGCAGGATTTAGTTCATGTGGGGTTCGTAAACAGGTGGGCAAACATTCCTTTGCAATGTGGTTTTGATGCTGTGCAGGCCTCCTCCAGGGTGGCTGCCACTGGTTCTGTTCTTCGAGGCCTGGTTGAGAGATCAGAATTTAGCTGAGCATGTTAAGACAAGGATTTTGGATGCTCCTTTACAGTCTGATGTGTTGTTTGGTTCGCCTGTGGAAGCAGTTTTAAAGAAAATGGAGGACAAGGCTAAGTCTATGCAAACTGTTAAAGATTTTTGCAGGTGCAGCCTCCAAGTTTAGTAGAAATTGGCCTACTAAGGGATGGACTTATCCTGCTTATGATTCCCAGTCTAGGGGTAGGTCTAGACGTGGTAGGGGCAGAGCTCAGGTTCTTTAGGCCTAGACAGGAGTTCACCTGCTCAGACTTCTGGTGAGGGCAGGGGTCAGTCCTTTCGTAAGCAGACCCAATGACCTGCCTTTTCAGCTGCCAGTAGCTCGCCTGGCAGCACCTTTGGGTGGAAGGCTGTCTCTTTTCAAAGAAAATTGGGATTTAATTACCCAAGACAGATTGGTTCTGGATATCATTCACCACGGTTACAGGTTTTATTTCCATACCTTGCCTCCTTTCAAAGGCATGCCAGACATTCCTCCTCATGAAAAAACAAAGGCTCACATTCAAATTTCTCTGTTGCTCCAAATAGGGGCCATTCAGCCAGTTCCTGTGCCAGAAAGGGGCCTAGGATTTTATTCTCGCCTGTTCCTAGTACCAAAGAAGGGGAACACGTGGAGACCAATTTTGGATTTATCTATCCTCAACACTTATCTGGACATTCCCAAGTTCAAAATGTTGACGTTACAACAGCTTTTACCTCTGCTGGGCAAAGATCACTGGATGGTAACTTTAGATCTCAAGGAAGCTTACCTTCATGTGCCTATAAGACTAAGTTGCAGGAAGTATCTGCGTTTCGAGCTGGAAATTCTCATTATCAGTTCTCTGCATTGCCCTTTGGCTTATCTACTGCCCAGAGTATTCACAAAGGTTCTGGCTCCAGTGATAGCTTACTTCAGGCTAAAAGGAATTCAAATCTATCCTTACTTGGACGACTGCCTGATTCTGGCTCAAGAAAAGGAAGACCTTCTACAGCATCTGGAATATGTCATAGCAGTGCTAAGATGCCTAGGGTATTCTGTGAACGAAATAAAGTCCAGTCTAGTACCCTCTCAAGACATGTGCTTTCTCGGTGTGAGACTGAATACAGCAGCCCAGATGGCCTTTTAACCCCGGACAAACAAAAGAATCTTTCCAGTTACTTCCATCAACTATCTCTTCAGCCCGGGCTGACTGCAAGGACAGTCCTTCAAGCCTTAGGGTTCAGGGCATTGTGTATTCTGGTGCTTCCATAGGCCAAACTGCATATGAGGAACCTACAATGGTATCTCAAAAATGTATGGACACAGCACTGCCAGGATTTGGACACTGTCATTCAAATAATACCTTGCATTCAAAAGGAATTTTTGTGGTGGGCTCAGGAATGTCACCTAAACAAGGGACTCTCTGTGACCCGGCCAGAGGCAAGTCAGATTCTAACGACAGATGCCTCAGACATTGCTTGGGGAGCTCATCTAAATGGAAAGTGGATACAAGACAAGTGGCCTGCCAGACTACAGCATCTACATATCAACATGAAGGAGATGTTAGCAGGCCAGTTTGCATTAATGGCTTTCAAGGAGTTACTTCTTCCAGGGCAGGTGTTGATTCTAACAGACAACACAACTGTCATGTGGTACATCAACAAACAAGGGGAACACATTCTTACCCATTGTGCAGGCAAGCAATGATTTTATGGGAGACTGCGCCAGCTTTCAACTAACTCTTCTGGCAAGGTTTCTGCCGGAGCACAGAACTCCTTAGCAGATGTGTTAAGCAGACAAATCATGGATCCCCACGAGTGGAAACTGGATCTTCATGTATTTCAAAAAATTTACAGTGTCATGGGGAACTCCAGACATAGATCTGTTCGCTTCTCCACTAAACCACCAGCTGCCAAAGTTTTGCACAAAGGGTTTCATCACACAGCTTGGAAAGTGGATGCTCTTTCTTTCAGTTGGAAAAATCTTCATGTGTATGCCTTTTCCACCTCTGCCTCTTCTTCCAAAGGTGCTTCTAAAGGTCAGACAAGACAAGGCAAGGACGAACTCAATAGCTCCAGATAGGCCTCGGCAGGACTGGAACCGATTACTGAGGAGGCCGGGAGGGAAGGCTCCAAGGCCTTTACCCTTGATTCCACACCTGTTGTCTCAGAGGGACGGTCATCTGCTCAATGTCAAGCTTCACTCTCTTCATCTAACAGCCTGGCATATTCTCTTTTGAAAGACACCAGGTCTCACCTTCCTCATCAAGTTTTAATTGTGATTATGTAAGCCAGAAGACCTAGTACAAGGAAAGTGTACGCAGAAAATGGAAGAGATTTTTATTTTGGAGCAGCAAACAATTTGGAGATTTCTGAGCCTAATTTGAGTGTGGCTCTTCAATATCTTACTGAGTTATTGGACAAAGGTTTGTCTTTCTCTTCCATTAAGATTCATGCTGCAGCAATTTCAGCTCACTATGATTGTGACCCACCATTGTTTTCACCTCCTTTGTTCAAGCAATTTCTTAGAGGGGCAAAGAATATAAGCAGTAACATTTTATTCTGTTGATTTTGGTGTAAAAATCTTGTCTGTTTCTTAAGTGGCATTGTAATTACCATTTACATTGTAACTGCTGTGGGTAAAATCATCCCCAAAAGTTTGAAAACCTGACCTTTACATCAACACTTTTTAAGAAGCAGACCTTGTTCCATTCAATGAAATCTGTTTGTTTTGTATACTTACGTTAGTCTCACATATGTCTATGCAAATCATTGACTTCAGATTTTGACCACGGTCAAAATATTTAATTGTAGGTTAATAAATCCCATTATTGATTTAACAAAAGCTTTGTTGTGGATTGCATTCTTGCAGGTGCCTATAGCAATGGAGTTTTGATACCAAGTATAGCAAAACTCCTGGCATCTGGAGCAGCAGGAACTCCATATGCTCAAGGTAAGAATAATCTTAATTCTGCCATTACTGAGAGGTACTGAGTTGTTTGTCATAACATTGTCATTTCACCTTTCTTCTCCCTTTCACACTTCTCCCTCTTCCTCACTTCTGTTTCTTTCCTTTCACTAGTTTCACATGGCTTATTTCCTTTTATTAATCACTTCCCTCTTTAACTAGTGTTGGCTGTCTTCTTCATTACACTGTCTGCACCTCAGTTACCTGTATGACAGCCATACCTCTCAACTGTACAGATTTTCGGAGAATGTCTAGATTTTTTCCTCATGTTTTTGGTCCATTTTTCATAAATGTGTGTTTTTTAATTAATGGCAGATCATTACAGATTAAAGTTAGAAAATAATGACAGACATTTGAGTTTCAGACTTCATACCCTTCAGAAAATTCATGCTAATGGAAAACCTGTTATTCAGTCAACTTTCTAAGTTTGTAAGAGCAATATTTAAAAATGTCCCTATTTTTGGGCCTTTGTCCTACTTTTCTTTATGGCTTTGTCCAGATTTCTTGCTCTAAGAGGCTGAGATGTATGATCACAGCCTAATATTCCTTTCCTGCTATCCTTCATCCCCTCTTCCCTATTTTTCCCTCCTCAAATTTCTTATCACTTTCCCAGTCCTTCACTACTCCACATCCCCCTCCTCCTCCTCTCCTCTTTTTTTCTTGTTCTGTTCCTACATTTTTATTTAGTTTGCATACTTAGACTCTTTATTACTTAAGAATGTCTATCACTTCATAAAAATACCAATTCTTTCAGTGCATTATTTCCACATTTGCTATTTTATATTCAATTCTTATGATTCCCTATATTTCACTTATTTGATTAACAAAATACATGTGCAGGTTCTTTACATACATTTTTCTGATGTATTTTGGGCCATAAAAGCAAGGGTAGATGCTGTTTATACAGATTTTTATTTTAGCAATTCGGTCAGATTGTTCTTGGGATACGGGTAGAAACTGATGTATCCCCTCACACAAAAAACTTGAAGACATTAAAGGAACATGCAGATCCTCTTTCAGACATTTACTGGAGGTCAGAACTGAACCCTAGACCTGGAGCTGAAAGGTAGAATTTTTAGTCATTGCTTGTATGTATTTAAATCCATCCTTATTTTTTGCCATTCTTAGCTTGAGCCTGCAATTCTGTTTCTTACAACTGAAGGATTCTTGTCCTTAAGGGGTCATTTGCATATACCCAGTACACTGTTAAGACTCTAGCTTTGCTGTGTCTCTCTGTCCATCTCTGTATGTCTCTCTGACAGTTCTGTGTTGGCTGCTGTTATGACACTCAACTCCATGCCCTTGTTTGTGGCTGCATCCAAACACTTTTGAGATTCCAACTTAAAAGTTGAACTACAGCTTTATTCTTAAAGTATCTCTCATAAAAACACACACTGATATGTATATGCATTTTACCTAACACCTTATATCTGCAAAGATGTGCTCGCAATGGTTTACTACAATATTGTTGAGTGCACATTGCTTGACTCTGCATATGAGCGACTTTTGTCAGCGAATCCAGTAATGCCGAATGGTGAAAATGTCGCAAAAACACTGAAATCGACATTTCCAGCCGCTCTGCACTCAAAAACAAGTGCTAACATGGGTCAGAAAGGGGACAGGATTTTGCAATTCGTAACATTTGCATTCACAGTTTTGGGATGTTGCCACACTCCTTTCGTACATACTCGATTGACCATCCACCAGTCAACATTATGATGGTAAACCCTCACAACACCTATTCTGTGGCCAAATACATGGTATGAAGAACAACACAAAGCATATGGGATCTTCATGAATACTAAATCTTCTGCCGCTTTGTCATATCACTGTGTACATGAACAGGTAGTATCTGTTTCTCAGTTTAGTTTTATTTTTTTTTTCTAATTTCTGCAAGTCTTCTGGGTTTCTAATACCGTGACGGGAATGGACCGCATTCCTAAGTCAAAGTATGATTAAAGTTCATGAAATTAGTATTGTTTCAGTCTTTGATGTTAGCCAGAAGTGTTCATAGGTTCTTAGGTTGGTACTAGGCTAACGGCCCTAGGGCCTATACAAGCCTAGCCATAACAATTCCCTGGCTATTTCTACCCACAGTATTTACTTCCCTGGACCCCTGTCTAGCAGAGTGACTGATGTGATCCCTTGGGTGAATGTCCTATCTCTCATCCAGTCATCAAGGTTCCTTTTGAAGAGGGCCAAAGAGGCGCTCTGCTTGACATGTATGGGCAGTCTATTCCAGAGTCGAGGGAGTCTCTGGGTCAGGAACCTATCCCTCCAGCATGTTTTGTTCATTGTATGACAAGGTTTAGATCCCTGGAGCGTGCGTCTCTGAGGGATTGGGATTTCTTTAAGTGTAGCATGTCCAACAGCTCTGGGTTTGACATGGCCTTGTATATTAAGCAGAGATCACCTCTGAGTAGACAATATGCCACAGAGTATAGCTTGAGTTTTTTTAGACGGTCAGCATATGCCATCTGCTTTAGGCCTGTGATTCTTTTAGTGAGGTATTTCTGTGGCCTTTCCAGCTGTCGCAGATGTCTTGTGAGCTACATACCAAATGGGACGTTATACTCTATAATGGGTCTAATGAGGGATGAGTACAGTGGGACAATGACCTCCTTTTTTCCTGGATGAAAAGCCCTTGGTGATGAGGTGTGCCACATAGAAGGATTTCCTGACTGTTCTGGCGATGTGATTATCGAAGGTGAGACCACTGTCCACCTGTGTCCCTAAGTCTCTCATCACACTTTCGATGTTTAGTGTATTGCCACCTGTGTGGTAATTCATGGGTACATGTTTTTTTCCAAAGGGGATAACTATACATTTCTTGGCAGTGAGCTTGAGCCCATGGCTCTGGCACCAAGCATCTGTTTCTGTAAGGCCCTTTTGTAGATTATCCATATCATTTGGGGATTCAGTAATGGCAAAGTTTGCAGTCATTTGCAAACTTTGTTAGCCAGAGTCCCTTAGTGTTGGCCTGTACTTCAGAGAAGTAGATACCAAACAAGAATGGTCACAGGATTGAACCCTGAGGGACTCCACTTGTCACTTGTCTGGAGCTGGATTTGGAGTCAGCTACTTTTACAGTCTGGGTTCTGTCAGTAAGCCAATTGGCAACCCATCGAGTGATGTAGGGATTTATGCCCAGCTTAGTAAGTTTATCTATGATTCCAGAGTGGGGGATGGTGTTGAAGGCCTTGATGAGGTCCAGATAGGCTGTGTGGACCAGCTTACCCTCGTCCACAGCTCTGGAGACCGATTCAAAGAAGTCAGTCAGGGTCAGGAGACAAGATCGGCCTTTCACAAACCCAAACTGGGTGGGGTCCAGTGTTTGAAGGTTGCCAATGTATTTGTTTATAAGTTCCATGGTAATGTGTTCCATGCCCTTGCAGATCAGGCTCATCAGACTGATGGGACGGTAGTTCCCGGGATCCAAGGTGTATCCCCCCCTTGTTGAGTGGGATAACTATAGCTGTGCACCACTCAGTGGGCACGAAGCCTGAGGTGAGACTGTGATTAAACATGACACGTGGGTGAGGTGCCAATTCATTTTGTAGTTCATGTAGTACACATGTTCTTCGCAGCACCCACAATGTGCCCAGTAATCACTCCTCCTGCAGTTCATATGTTGTTACATGTATCAGTAACATATCTACGTACTATTGCAAATTCTTGTTTTTAATAAGACCTGTTGCTCCTACTACTATTGGAACTGTCTGGGTATCCTTCTTCCACATTGCCCTCATTTTTCCCTGCAAATCCTGATATTTTCTGACTTTGCATCTCTCTGTACATAAGACACTGTAATCACTGGGTTTAGCAATTTCAGTAATCAATGCTACTTTTGTCTTCCTTTCATTCGCTGTTCCAGGAGTTCGTTCTTTTGACTCATTACATCCGAGTGGCACCTCCAGGTGCATCTGCAGTTAACTCCTACTGACGTTTCTAGGTGTCAGATATTGCTTGTTCATGTTTGCATCAATAATTCCAAAACCATGCTTCACACTGAGCTAATCGGAGGAAGGGCACTGAGCAAACCCTGATCTGCGATATATAACATCCTGAGTATCCTGTTTTTTGCTTATTTTTACGAGTTATTTATAGCACTTTTATTGTCTGCTGCATATTTTTCTAGCTAGTTTCACTGTGCTTGAGGTATTAACTGGAAATTTTCTATATTTGTTAAGTACCTGTTTAGGTTTGTTTGTTCTGATTTTTGTCTCCTACCCTCCCTCCTTATTGGTATCCTGTTCTTATACTTGGTGGCTTTGCAGTTGCCCGTCCCTACTGTAAATTTGATATGGGACACTCCTCCCAGTTTAGTGTCATTACCTCATTCTTTCTGCTCCTCCTTACTCCCTTTCCACTTAACAAAAAAAAAAATTCTAAGCTTGTTTCCTGCCTTTCCTGTTAGTAGTCTAGTCCAGATACAGATTTGCTGTATTATAGGCTTTTGAGCCATGCCGCTTAGCTAGGGGTAAGTTATTCCCGGCACCGTAATGTCTGCTCTTCAAATTTTCCCTTAGAACTAGCCAGTTTTTTAGTTTTAGCATGCAAATTTGTTTCTTTGAGCTCAGCACTTGTTCAGAACTCGTAAGCACTAAATAAGCTACAAATTACTACAGCATTCAACTTTCCTCACTTGTCTAGAGGAAAACAGGTTTTAGTACGTAATAAATAAGCACCTATCCAGGCATGTCTAAGGGGTATCTTGGGGCAATGCAGCAATTGCCTCATGTACACAGACAACCCTCTCCTCCTACCACCCAACACTACAACCTGTGAGAGATGCACTTATATAGCCAAACTGGAAGCAAAGCTCTCTTCACCCAAGACTGGACTAGAGAGTCCAGAAGAGAGGGTGAACACTTGCACCACACCACACTCATCACATAGTCCCTCAAAACCTACACCACCAAATCGCACACATAGAAACACAAAACACACACCTACAGTCACGGAGGCTCTCAATACAAATCTGCCCAAGCAACAGGGACCTCCAAAGCAGAAACGCAAGCAACCTCCACCTCCCAGCACAACCCAAATGACACATAGCCCACAAACTCAGTGTGCCACTCAACCACAGCCCATAAGGCATAACAATGTACACAACACTCTAGTCATAGGTGACTCTATAGTCAGGCATACTGATGCTCCGCTCACCAGGCTAAACAAGGAGAAAGTTACTGTCAGCTGTCTGTCTGGTGCCAGGATCCGCCACATTATGCACGCACTCAGGTCACTCCACAACAAGTACAAATATGACTCTGTCACTGTCCATGTTGGTGTGAATGACCTGAGATGTACCTCCCTGGACTACATGAAAAGAGACATGCAGGAGCTGTCCGATCTTGTAGCCCAGTCAGGTATGACCCTAGCCCTGAGTAGCATCCTGCCATCACCCAGAATGATACCACAGTACAAGGACAAAATGATTGACTTCAGTAATTGGCTAAGCTACTGGTGTCATTCTAAGGGGATCCAGTATCTGCCTGCCTGGGATGACATGATCGACAGACCACGATGCTTTGTCAGAGATGGCCTGCACCTGTCGCTCTTGGATTTCCAGATACTGGTTAAGGCTCTTGCCACCCCTATAGTGCCTTCTTTAGGCAAGGTTCAAATGACAAACTCACCACCGTAACCGGTACAAGCAAGCAAAATCTGAGGGTAATGCTACTCAATGCTAGAAGTCTAAACCTCAAAATGCACTCATTCGAGGCACTCCTTAAAATGGAGAACATTGACATCTGTGCAGTGACATAGACCTGGTTCAAGGCTCCAGAGAGCACCCCTGCATTACTAGGCTATAATGCATACCACACCTTTCGGCCACCTGACCTGGACTGAAACACTAAAGGCAGAGGCGTGTCCATATTCATTAAGGATATCCACACCTCCAGGCTAGTTGCTCAGCATAATGCATCCGAGATTATCCAACTGCAACTAACTCTGGGCAAGACCACAATCCAAATTGTAGCTTGCTACAGATCCCCCACCATGCCCCAGGATTTCCACTCCTCATTTCTTGATACACTGGAAAATATCAGGGTACAACCTAACACCCTAATAATGGGCGATTTCAACTACCCCACCATTAATTGGGAAAAATACTCATGTACCGACTCTTTTGCTCAATGTTTTCTGGAATTCATAAATTCCAGCACCTTGGATCAACTTATCCACACCCCCACCAGGGGCAGCAATATCCTAGACCTGGTCATTACCAACATAGGCAGCTGGTGTTCCAAACCAGAGGTCAATTCCTCGTTGGTCAGATCCGACCACAAGCTAATCACCGTAGACATCCACATCCCACCCCCACCCCCCATTAGGAAAACCACAGTAAAAAATTTCTCCAAAGCCAACTTCACGCTTCTTAAGACAGAAGTGAAAAACTTCACAACACCCATGCAGACGGACAGTAGAGGTACGACTGCTGAATCCTACACAAATGCACTTTATAAGCACTTACACGAGTGCATGGATCATGCAATCCGTAACAGAACCAAGATGCTATCCTCCAAAAAAAGGAAGCCAATCTGGTGGTCCCCTGCCATAAACAAACTCTACAACAGAAGAAAGAAACTGTTGCAAAAAAGAGTAAAATCACATGATTGGCGGGAACTCCGTGATCAGACTCAGTAAAAAGCTGAGATCCCTCATAAAATCCTACAAAGCTAGTTACGAAAACAAAATCGCCACTGGTTCTAAAGACAACCACAAAGCATTCTATAGGTATGTCAAGAATCTCACTGGCAACACTCAGATCTGCTCTGAGTTGCAGCACAATGGCACTAAATATACACAACCAACTGATATTGCCAACATCCTGGCAGATAGGTTCAGTGTTAACTTTACCCCCACCTCACCCCCTAAATGGCCCATCTCTATGCCAGAAAAATGCAAAGTTCCTGTAATCACGGCTGCACAGGTAAAAATCACACTCTCCCAAAGCCAAGAACACAGCATCCATGGGACCCGGCAACATCCCAAGCTGGATTCTACACGAACTACAGAACGAACTGGCACCCCACCTAAGTACCATGTTCAGTCATAGCCTAACCTCATGCTTTGTGCCCACTGAATGGTGCACAGTGATGGTTATCCCACTCCACAAAGGGGGAGCCACCACGGACCCCAGGAACTATCGCCCCATTAGCCTGATGAGACTGGTCTGCAAGGCTATAGAACATATCATCATGGAACTTATAAACAATGACTTTGGTAGTCTCCAAACTCTGGACCCCACCCAGTTCGGGTTTGTAAAAGGCAGATCACATCTCCTAAACTCGATAGACTTCTTTGAAGCGGTCACCAAAGCCGTAGATGAAGGTAAGGTGGTTCACATAGCCCATCTAGATCTCGCCAAGGCTTTCAACACCATCCCCCACTCTGGAATTATAGATAAACTCACTAAACTAGGTATAAATCCCTATGTCACAAGATGGGTTGCCAACTGGCTCACTGACAGAACCGACACTGTGAAAGTAGCAGACTCCAAATTCGACTTCAGACCAGTGACAAGTGGAGTACGACAGGGTTCAGTCCTGGGTCCTCTCTACTTCTCAAAAGTACAGGCTAACAAAGAAGGACTTTGGCTAACGAAGTTCGCAGATGACTGCAAACTAGGAGCCATAATCGAAACTCCTAACATGTGGACATCCTACAAAAGGGAATCACTGAGACACATGCCTGGTGTCAAAGCCATGACCTCAAGCTCAATGCCAAAAAGTGCATTGTCATCCCTTTTGGTAAAAACTCTCTACCCATGAACTACCACGTAGGTGTTAGTCTACTTAACACCGAAAGTATGATAAGAGACCTTGGAACACAGGTGGACAGTAGTCTCTCCTTTGATAATCACGTCGCCACAGTAGTCAGGAAATCCTTCTAAGTGGCACACCTCATCACAAAAGGTTTCTCATCCAGGAAAAAAGAGGTCATTGTTCCCCTCTACTCATCACTCATTAGACCCATTATAGAGTACAACGCCCCTTTTGGTATGTACCTCACAAGACATCTACAACAACTTGAAAGGCCGCAGAAATACCTCACAAAGAGGATTCCTGGCCTCAAACAGATGCCCTATGCAGACCATCTCAAAAACTCCAGCTTTGCTCAATCGCATATCTTCTACTCAGAGGCAATCTCTGCCTAACATACAAAGCTATGTCAAACCCAGAGCTGTTGGACATGCTCCACTTAAAAGAAATCCCAATCCCTCCGAGCAACATGCTCTAGGGACCTAAACCTTGTCACCACAAAAAACAAAACATGCTGGAGGGATAGATTCCTGTCCCAGAGACTTCCCATACTCTGGAACAAACTACCTATCTATATCAAACAAAGTTCCTCATTAGCACTCTTCAAGAAAAATCTTGATTGGATGGGAGATAGGAAATTCACCCCGGGGATCACTTCCTTGGCTCTGCTCAACAGGGGCACAGGAAAATAATTTTCTTGGGTGGCGAAAACCTGGGTACCTTTTTGGCTAGGTGTATAGAGGCCCTAGGGCCAATAACCTAGTACCTACCTATGAACCTATGGACAACTATGTCTTGTTTTCTCGCATCTGTTTTTTCAACTGTTGGTAATGGGTGATCCCGTGTAATTTAAACTCTATCATTTTCTGTAATGTCTTGTGGCTTATGTTTCCAATGTTTTCAGCTATTTCAGTATTATAATGTTTGCACAATCCCCAATGCAATAGTCTTGCCACATCATTATGTCTTTCAGTATACAGTCCTTCTGCCATTAGTATATCACAACCAACAAAAAGATGTGCGACTGCTTCCAATTCTGTTTTACAAAACCTACATTTTTCTGTTTCCTGCACGTTTTCAGTGGACTTTGTAAACCAATGTGTGCGTAGTCTACTGTCTTGGACCTCCAATATTAATCTTTCGTCCTTTGGTTTAAATTCACCTCTACTTAACCATTCCTGTGTTCGATCCTGATCAACATGAATTTGTTCAACGGTTTTCTATACTTGCAACTATATTTATTCATTTTCCACATTTCTTGCCTTCTCATCTGATCCTTCACCTTATGTTCTGGCTTTTGTTTTTAGGCACATTCATTTGCTGCTTGAGTTTTATATACTTCTGGTTTGATTTCCATTCTCGCTTGACACTGATATGCTTCTGCTAAACTATAGGCAGGGAAGTCATCTTAGACTTTTTCTCCTCATGTTTAAAACTTTCACTATATTTGGGTCTTGTGAGGTTAGCAGATATCTATGCAGTCCTACAATTGCAGATCTATAGATGTAATCAGTTTCAAAGAGGCCCATACCTCCTTCAGAACAGGGAATATATAGTCTTGGTATGCACTGATTTTTATAAATCATTTGATAAACATGAAACATCCTTCTTGTTTTCATGTCTAATCTATCCGTTACCTTTTGGGGTCAGTCAATCACTCCAAAACTGTACTTTAGGAGAGGAAGCGCAAACGGTTTATAGCTTGGACATTGCTCCTAGATGTCAACGCTGTTTTCAGTATTAATTTAAGTCTTCTAAAATATCCTTTAATAGGTTTTATGCACATTTATTCATGTTTTATTGTTTATCCTTCATCAATTCCCAAATATTTATACATTCCCATTTGCTTGAGTTCCTTTATGTCACATTCCTGTCCCAAATTGATATTTTCTTGGTGCTGCACCATTCCTGCTTTAAAGCTAGCTTTTGTACATTTATCAAGACCAAACGACATTTATATATAGGTTCATAGGTTGGTACTAGGCTATCGGCCCTAGGGCCTATGCAAGCCTAGCCATAACAATTCCCTGAATATTTCTTCCCACGATATTTACTTCTCCATGCCC
This sequence comes from Protopterus annectens, assembly GCF_019279795.1. Taxonomy (NCBI): domain Eukaryota; kingdom Metazoa; phylum Chordata; order Ceratodontiformes; family Protopteridae; genus Protopterus; species Protopterus annectens. The sequence continues at coordinate 539,253,968 of NC_056736.1, forward strand.
CTGTCTCATCTAAAAAAGTTTTGATCACTTGCAGTTGTGCTTTCAGTTCTCTTTTTACAGTTCTACATTTTGACTTTATTTAGCAACAAATAATCCTTTGTTCCAAATGACTTTCTTTCATTAAGCTTTTGCTCTATTGCCACGGTTGATATTTCTTCTGAATGATTATAAACTCTGTAGGCATCAATTCCAGTGCATAGTTTATAGGATGTCGGAAGGCAAGTAATTGGTCTGTAGTTTTTAGGGTAGCTTGCAGGTTCTCTCTTAAACAGAAGCATTGTTTTTTCTGTTGTTAACCAGGTTGTTGTCTGTTTGGAGTGCGCATATTAATAGTACTTACTCATAGCTAAATCTTCATGTAAAGATGTTAATACTTTTACCCAGAAGTCAGGTACTGCAGCTGGGCCTGGGGTTTTCCAATTAAGTGTTTTTCTCAACTTTGTTTTAATCTCTCTGCCAGTAACGCCATCCCATTTCGTATCCTTTACATTTGAGCTTCTTATTCTGTCTTTTACTTCTTTTATTCATTTAACATATTTTATGACATTCCATAGTATCTTCATAGATATTTCTCCAAAACATATCTTCTACTTCTTTTTTTGGTGGTGTTTTAATTCCTTTTTCCTTATTTCCCAGTTCTCAATAAAACATTTTTGAATCATCAATAAATTGCTTATTTTACACTTTTTCTTTATATTTATCTGCATATCTTCTACGTTTTTCTGCCTGTGCTGATATTTTTAGTTTATTGTTTGTGATAGTGCACGATGGATCCTGATCTGTTCTGATACTGTGCATTGCTTTTATAACATCTATCTTTCTGAGTATTTTTGTTGATGTGTTCCCTCTTCTACACTCTTCTAACAGTGGCACCTCTTATCTTAATTGCTTTATAGTTTTCTCTTTTTGATACTTCCATGATGGCATTTGATTTCTCCCCTTCCTTTTCCTTACTGTCCTGTGTTTTTCTGGTAAAACTTTATCTGTTATTAATTTAGCTGCATGATAATATGTTCTATTTACTTCTGTTGTATCGCAAGAATCTCTATAAACAGTCCTACTTACTGTGTTCATTTGTTTTATCAAACTTTTAACTTTTTGGGTTTTATTGCCTTTCTGTAGTCTGTTTCTTTCATTGATCTTAATGTACATGTCCATAACTCTTCTCTTAGATCATTTTCTTATATACTGAGGGCACATTTTTTGCTCTTCATGTCCTGCAGGCATTCTACAGAAAGTTCCATTACATTTTTCTGTGCCACATTCCCATTAGCTTCATCCTGTGTCATCTGTTGCTCTTTATTATGGAAATTCACTGGTCTATCACTCCACAACACTGACTGTGTCAGAGTTGCCACAGTTTTCTATCCCTTCCCTTGCTGCGCAACTCCATCTGAACTTTTGTACTGGCTTCCCATGCAAGGCTCCAGTGTATCTTCATAATGCAACTGATCAGATATTTCCTACTCCACTGGTTTCTCCTCAATTTGGAGATCCATTGCTGTATCCTGCTGTGATGTTTTCCAAATTAGATTTTCTATATTAAATCCTTCACTTCCCAGGTAATCCACAACCTCAATCTCTATTTCTTTAACTTTTCCTTTACTAATCCTCTTTTTTTTCTTATTTTTGTATTGTAAAATTTTCCATATCCGGATGCCTTTGCCTGTATTTCTCTTCAAATCTCTTTGGTGCTGCTCTTTTTGTATTCATTAGTTTTGCTTTCTCCTTTGCATAAATGTTTCACCATACTAAATGTCTTTCTCTTTCCATGTCCATATTTCTTCTTCAGATGTCTTCTACTCCTCCTGCTTCTCCTTACTCAGGGGACTCGTTGTTCCATCATATTGTGGTATAACCATGTTAGACTTCCACACTTAATCCTTTGCAGGTATTCCATGATTTCAGCTTCTATTTTTAACTTCTACTTTACTGTTCTGTATTCCCTCTTTCTAATCTTATTTTTTGTATTGTGAAATCGTCCATATCTGGAAGCCTTTGCCTGTGTTTCTCTTTGAATATCTATTGGGCTGCTTTTTTTGTATATATTAATTTGGCGTTTTCCTTTACGTAAATGTCGCACCATATCAGATCTCTGTTTCTTTCCCATGTCCATATTTCTTTTTTATACCTTTTGAAATTCTCTACATTTTTCTCCTTATATTTTCACACTTCCTCAGTCACTTCGTTTTCCAAACGGCCCAAGATTTTCTAGGTCTTTGTAATGTTTTTCTTAAATCTGTTGTATTCTTCTTCTTCTTCTTTCGGCTTTTCCCGGTTAGGGGGTTGCCACAGCGGATCACCTGTTTCCATTTCTTCCTGTCCTCTGCATCTTGCTCTGTCACACCAACCATCTGCATATCCTCTCTAACAACATCCATAAACCTTATCTTAGGCCTTCCTCTTTTCCTCTTACCTGTTAGCTTCATCCTTAGCATCCTTTTCCCAATATACCCAGCATCCCTCCTCAGCACATGTCCAAACCAACGCAATCTCACCTCTCTGGCTTTGTCTCCGAACCGTCCAACCTGGACTGACCCTCTAATATACTTATTCCTAATCCTGTCTACCCTCATCACACCCAGTGCAAATCTTAACATCTTTAACTCTGCCACATCCAGCTCTGACACCTGCCTTTTTGTTAATGCCACTGTCTGCAACTCATATAACATAGCTGGTCTCACTACCCTTTTGTAGACCTTCCCTTTCACTCTTACTGGTACTCGTCAGTCACAAATCACTCCTGACACTCTTCTCCACTCACTCCACCCTGCCTGTACTCTCTTCTTCACCTCTCTTCCACACTTGTCATTACTCTGAACTGTTGATCCCAAGTATTTAAACTCATCGACCTTCGCCATTTCTACTCCTTGCATCCTCACCATTCCTCTATTCTCCCTTTCATTCACACACATATATTCCATCTTAGTCCGGATCTCCACCTCTCCAGGGTCTCCTTAACATGTTCCCTATTCTCACTACATATCACAATGTCATCTGCAAACATCATAGTCCACGAGGACTCCTGTCTGATCTTGTCTGTCAACCTGTCCATCACCAGTGCAAATAAGAAAGGGCTCAGAGCTGATCCTTGATGTAATCCCACCTCCACCTTAAATGCATCTGTCACTCCCACAGCAGATCTCACCGCTGTCACACTACCCTTGTACATATCCTGTACCACTCTTACATACTTCTCTGCCACCCATGACTTCCTCATACAATACCACAACTTCTCTCTAGGCACCCTGTCATATGCTTTCTCTAAGTCCACAAAGACACAATGCAACCCCTTCTGACCTTCTCTGTACTTCTCCATCAACATTCTCAGAGCAAAAATCGCATCTGTAGTGCTCTTTCCTGGCATGAAACCATACTGCTGATCAGTAATCATCACCTCCCTTCTTAACCTAGCTACACAAATATTTATTTGAAACTTCTGACAGTTTTTCTTGTGCAAGTATTTTTTCTTTCCTCTACTTTTTCTCTTAATCTTTTTGTGCATCTTCTGTCTGGAAATTCTGGGCTTCTTGCATAGTAGTAACAGTACATAATTTCTTTCTTATCCTCAATAGTCCTCTCTGTCATTTTTATGGTTCTTTTCTGGCCTATCAATTTTTGTGATTTTTGTGAACTACTACTTTCTTCTACAACAGGGGGGGCATGTCCCCCCTGGGCCTGGCCCCATTGTAGGAATATTTCCATGTCTTGAAGATTCCACACTGCCATTTTATCCATTCCTGGCACCAGTGCACCTACCAGGATTGGGCACTTTTTTATCCTGGTTCTCATGCACCCAGCTATCTTTTTTATCCTGCTACTCTCCATGATATTTCAAAGGCAACACACAAATCTGCTCTGAACTGGTGGTCAAGAACACCACATACACAAACACCATAGATATAACCAACCTGCTGGCAGACAGGTTCAGTGAAAACTTCACCCCCCTGTCCCCCCATCAGTAAACCAGGGTATTCTGAGCACCTGCCCCCCTCATCACCAGGGAGCAGGTCTTTAATGCTCTCTCAAAGGCAAAAAAATAGTCTCCATGGACCCGACAACATCCCTGGCTGCATCCTACATGAACTCAGGCATGAGCTTTCAGCTCCAATAGGCACCCTATTCAACCAAAGCTTGAGCACTTGCTTCGTCCTAGCCGAATGGAGGACAGCCACTGCCATCTCTCTACACAAAGGTGGAGTATCCACTGACCCAGGCAATTTTAGGCCGATCACCTAACTAGCTTGATCTGCAAGGCCATGGAATGCATTATCATGGACCTTATAAACAAGGACATTGGCAGCCTCCAAATGCTTGACCCCACACAGTTTGTTTTTCTCAAAGGGAGATCATACCTATTAAACTTGTCAACTTCTTCAAAACAGTCACCAAAGCCATGGACAAGAGGAAGACGGTGCACACTGCCTACCTTGACCTAGCCTAAGCCTTCGACACTATTTCTCACTCAGGCATAATAGATAAACTCTCCCAGCTAGGCATCGACCCATATGTTACCAGATGGGTAGCAACTGGCTCACTGATAGAACCCACTCAGTCAAAATAGGGGAAACCATCCGTAGTAGTAGACCCTTAACTAGTGGTGTACCCCAAGGATTGGTCTTGGAGCCTCAACTGTTTGGATATACTTTTCTGAGGTGCAAGCTAAAACCACTGGTCTGTGGCTGTCTAGGTTTGCAGATAACTGCAAGCTGGGAACTGTCTTAAATTCCCCCTAGTGATGTGAACATCCTCCAAGAGGGCCTTACCCAAACTAATGACTGGTGCCAGGAGCATGGCCTCAGACTTAATGCCAAGAAATGCATCATTATCCCCTTTGGTGAAAATGGTGTCCTACTAATTATCACATTAATAACAATGTACTTAGCACATAAGCAGTCGTAAGGGAGTTGGGCACCCAGGTTGATAGCAACCTGACTTTTGACCACCACGTTGCCTCCATTGTATGGAAGGCTTTCTACTTGGCCCACCTCATAAGTAAGGGTATTTCATCCAGGAACAAGAAGGTCATAACATCCCTGTACTCCTCCCTTATCAGACCCATTATCGAGTACAGTGCTCCCTTTGGCATCTACCATGACAAACACATGCAGCAGCTGGAGAGACCACAGAGGTTCCTGACCAGGAAAATCCAGGGTCTCAAACACCTGTTCTATGCAGATAGGCTAAAAGCCCTGTCCCTGTACTCAGTCTCATACAGACTGCTCAGAGGTGACCTGTGCCTGGCATACAAGGCCATCTCAGCCCCAGCCTTGATGGAGTTGCTGCATATCCATAAGTCAAAATTCACTCTGGCAAATCACATGCAAGGCCTAAACCTGGTCTCTGACATTAATAGAACTTGTTGGCAGGATAGATTTGTGTCCTGGGAACTCCCCCGTCTGTGAAATAGACTCCCTCTCCATGTTAAGCAGAGTACCTCTCTAGCCCTCTTTAAGAGGAACCTGGATGACTGGACAGGAAACAGAAAATACACTCCTGGATCCCACCTGTGTCCCTGCTGGACAGCGGAAACAGGTGGGAACATGGGTGAAAGTCTTGGCTAGGCTTATAAAGGCCTCCAGGCCAATAACTTAGTATCATCCTGTGAACCTATGAACCTATATATATATGCTATATAAAATGCAGTCTATATATCAGTGTCGTCTTGGTGAGATTTTGTAAAAAAACGGGTCCACCTCATGAAGATACTCACCAAGACTTGAGGATACATTCATTTTCAGCAATACTATTCCCCTTTGCTTGCTGATTTGTCATGCCTCCTCTGCAACAATATTCTCTCCTGTATTATATGTAATAAGTTATCAATATGGTCTCATGTATTATTTTGTAATATGTTATATTCAGTTCTTGTATGCTGACAATGATTGTATGACTTGGTGGTTATGTTCAGTATCACAAACCTTAATATTATATGTCTGTTTAACTTAATGCTGGAGCTTTTCTCCCTGGGTCTCCGCTGAAAATGGGCTACGTGCCCAGTTGGACACTACCCAGTAATCAAATGTAACAAATAAATAAATAAATAAAATTCGGACCCCATAGAACTGAGCATGTCAGCAGATAGATTGTGGCCATCTGCATATGTCATCCATACTGTGCATAGATAGTTTGAGTAATAATGACATAACTGCATGCAGTCACCTGATGTGGAAAAATGGCAGTATATCTAATATTGGAAATAAACAAAATGCATTCTGTCTTCTGTCAAACAGTACTTTGGCCTCTCTCATCAGAACCTCTGTGTTCAAGGCCTGGGAGGTTTAAAACACAGGAGTTTCTTTAGTTGTCTCCAGCCTCATTACCAACATCACCATGTACATTCATGCTTACCAAGCATAACAATACCAATGACGATATACACAGCACACTGGAATGAAAGAGAAGCTGTTTTTACCTTCTGGGAAACAGCTGTACACCTAAATGCATTTGTATTATGCATCTCAATCCCATTAAAGGCATTATGCCATACATAACCCAGCACGTACATGCATGGTGTTACATCTAGAAACAGGGATACTTGTTTAGTTCAACTGTGAGGTTGAAAGGGTGATCTGTTGGTGCACTTCCTTGAATATTACAGAGAGAAGGTCCAGAGTATTGATATTTTTAATGATTGAAGTGACTTTGCTTCCCTCCTGAAAGCCATTTCTAAGACTGCTGAAGCTTTTGAGGCTGATTAGATGTCCTTCCTTAGATCACTGTTGCAGTATTCCAAACTACTGGATTATCTCACCAAATAACTTTGACATCCGGCTGTTACCAAAAACCTTCCATGGAGCCGTACACCCAATGTATGCCATCAGGTGTAATGTTACATAAATGGACATATGGACAAAAAACCTCAGACTATCTCACCACCAGTCCGAATGCAGGTTTCACACATGTTGGTCTGTTTTGTGCATGGTCATTGATACCATTGGCCTTCACTGGTTCAGATAAGTGCCCTATTGGGGAACCTTCCTTATTTTTTTTTTTGGTTGCATTGATGTCTGTTGCTCTATTAGATGTCAGCTAGGAGCAGAAAGTGTGATTGCGATAGGCAGATTCCCTACAAGGATCTCCACTCCTAATGCCTTTTCTACTTAGGTACAGAGTATGACTATAAAAATGGAATGAACTGCCAGTCCTTTGTCCCAAAGGCCCTAAGAACAAAACTTTTGTCTCTCAACTCCTACTTCAAAACCCAGTGCCTTAAGCACCTCACCCATGCAAAGATGGTGGGCCCTTCCACTCCTGACATCCTGCCCAAACAAAAGGAAATGTTTGAGACCTAGGCCTGATATCATGACTGCCCATTCAGACTCAGATGTACCTGCAAAGGTTTCAGAACTAGTGTGGTATGTCAGACAGGTACTCAGATGCCCGCTACCAAGACCCCACCTGAGGCCAGTATGGCATCTGGGGGTTCAGAGATCTAAAATGACCAGTGATCCTCATTTTAGAGAGGAAATTTTAGCATTGCTCACTGATGTACATCAGGAATCGGAACCTTCCTGTTTAGTCAAAGCTAGGAAGGAGAAACAGAAAATCAAAAATGTTCCCTTCCTTCAGATGTCCAAGGAAAGTGAGTGGAAGGACCTGTTTAAGGCCATAATGGCACTCAGGCCACCATCCTGTGCAGGCCCTACTCCTATTTCTGTTTTTCCTACCATTCCCCAAAAGAGACACTTAGATTCTTCTTCTGATGATGAAGAGGCTGAATCTGACTCGGGTGAACACTTCTTAGCCTTCTCCTTCCTGATCCACTCACCAGGTCAAGTTACTTCTGATGATGATGATGATGATGATGATGAAGATTCCCTTTCTCCTGACTCCCCTGTTGAAGAAGCTTAATTTGGAGAAACTGTGGTTAATATGATGAAACATTTTGAACTGGAATCAAAGCAGATTTCTGAGGCTTAACATAGATAGTATAGCCTCTTGGAAGTAGGCACCTTTTCCCTTGTACCTGTTCCCCTGTTCTGCAGGCTTTTATTGCTGCTTTTGCATCCACTTCACTACACCTGACTTACAAGCCTCGAGCCCCTAAAAAGCCTGATAGATTCTACAAAATGTCTGAAGATTTAAAGTGTCTGTACAAAAACCCTGTGGTGGACTGTTCTGTGTTTAGCAAATCTACACACAAATCCTCTGAGTTACTTCCTGCTGCCAGTGCTCCTCCTTCAGATAAAGACAGCAGGGCAATGGACAGACTGGGGATAAAGCTTTGTACATCTTCCAGTCTGTCTTTTAGAGCCTTGATGTATAAGACCCAAATGACTAAATACCTTCGGTCTGTTCTGGGGAATTTAAATAAGACGTCTTCGCCAAGGAACCAGGCAGTAAACAACATGTCTTATTTTTGTTGGCACAGTCCTCGCAAGTGGCTCAGCACAGCATAAAATGCAGCTGTGATGCCGTAGAAGGTTCTTTCAGAGCAGCAGCAGTTACAGGTTCTGTGATGAGGTATGCATGGTTACATTCGCAGCCTCTCTCAGAAGACATTAATGCAGAACTTTTAGACTCTCCTTTAAGCAAACACATTTTGTTTGGTCCAGATGCTGCTAGTGTGTTCAAACATTTGCATGAGGAAGTTAAAATTATGAATGACTGTAGACAGATCTTTATCTCTTTTGTGCCCAGATGCCAGAGGAAATACCTTGCAAAGCCTAGTTCCTTCTCTCGTAGGTAGTCTAGACATTTTAATAAGGCCAAGAAAATGCCTAGAAAAAGATTCCAAGACAAACCAGACAGGAACTCTAGATCTGGGAGGCATCCAACCCAGACAAGTCTGCCTGACTACCCTGTGTCTATCTATTTACCCCCACCTCCCAACCCGGTCCATCCCTACCCCTATCCAAAAGACTCACCTCCTCCCTAAAAGACTGACTCCTCATCTCTTCAGACAAATAGGTTCTTTCTATCATTCAGAACAGGTACAAAATGACTTAGAAGGAAGTGCCTCCATGCAGTGAAATCCCTTCTCCTCCTTACAATCCATTACATTTGCTCTCTCCCATCTTTCAAACTTTGCTCAAACAAGCCACAATAGAACCAGTTTCTCTACAATATGTGGGAAAAGGGTTCTGTACCAGACTATTTCTTGTTCCAAGAAAAGGAGGAGACAAATACTTTAATCCAGGAACCGAAACATTATTATATTCTCTCATTCTTTCTGGATCCACCTCGCACCATTGTTCATAATGGAAGCTAAGCAAACTAGTCTTCCCTTTGTTGCCAGCTTCATAACACTTCGTATACTCAGGCAATGTTTAAGCTGTCACCCAAAACTTATACAAACGTTTTGAGAATATAGAAGAAAACCTGAAGACAGTGTCAGTGATAGTGCCGATGATTCGTTGATGAAATAAGTAGTTGCTAACATTACCAGATATTACAGGTAACATGTTTTTTTCACAGCACATTAATGGCTTGTAGTAGCTTTAAAGGAAAAATTACTTTTTTTCCATCAAATTACATTACCAGAGATCTAAATTTTGGTATCGGCTTCAAAAGATATCCATGGAGTTTATAACAGCTCAACTTGAATTTTCCACTGCAAATTACCAGTGATCTAGCTGTAAAAAATACCCATGCTATTTTGATATGCTCCAGCACGTGTGTGTCTGTCAATCTTTCTCCTTCTCACACCAGCTTAAATGTAGAACAAGTGAAAAAGAGACTTCCTGGAACTTTTTACATATCAAATCAGAAGAGCTGAGTGGAAGTAAGGGTTGGGAGATGTGAGTGGGATTGGGGCTGTTTTTTTTTTTCTGATATGGTGCTCCCTAGACAGCAGTGGGCCCCAGACAGCTGCTTAGATCACCTTGTGCTGGATCCAGACTTGTCTCCAGAAAATGGTAGATTTGTTCTATTTCTTTTTCCAGCTGAAGTCAAACTGACAGTTTAATAGCTTTTAGCCTTTACAATGATCTCTCTGTTGTGAAGATGGAGCATACCTACCCCTTCACACTTTTTCAGGAACCTTTCCCTCCAGCCATTGTTTGCTAAGAAGTTTAATGAGCAGTATTTTCAGTTCTGCCTTCAACTCTACAATAATTCTTGTGTGAATCTCATCAAACTGCATTGTATGACGCACCTTTTTTGAGCTCGTACATGCATGACCCTTTATTTCATGGAAAGTCAAGGACTGGTCATTTATCCCTAGTTCTGCAGCTGAAAATGTGATAAATCTCCTCTCTCTCTGTCTCTTTCTTTGTAAATACTGAACAGACATAAAAATATAGTAGGATTACTTTTTGTGACAGCATCTCTTTACCACAGGCCAGTAATCAAGGAGCCTCAGTTCTCACCACCGACACCAGTGAGAGGCAGTCACTAAAAACAGGAATAGATTTGCACAGTATTTCAAATTCTACGAAAGGGCCTTACAGAAACAGATGCTTGGTGCCAGAGCCATGGGCTCAAGCTCACTGCCAAGAAATGCATAGTTATCCCCTTTGGGAAAAAACATGTAGCCGTGAATTACCACATAGGTGGCAGTACACTAAACACCGAAAGTGTGATTAGGGACACAGGTGGACAGTGGTCTCGCCTTCGATAATCACATCGCCACAACAGTCAGGAAGTCCTTCTATGTGACACACCTCATCATTAAGGGCTTTTCATCCAGGAAAAAAAGAAGGTCATTGTCCCACTGTACTCATCCCTCATTAGACCCATTAAAGAATAAAACGCCCCATTTGGTATGTACCTCTCAAGACATCTGCAACACCTGAAAAGGCCACAGAAATACCTCACTAAAAGAGTCACAGCTCTAAAGCAGATGCCCTATGCTGGCCATCTAAAAAAACTCCACCTATACTCTGTTGCATATTGTTTACTCAGAGGTGATCTCTGCTGGGCCATGTCAAACCCAGAGCTGTTGGACATGCTACACTTAGAGATCCCAATCCCTCAGAGACACACACTCCAGGGATCTAAACCTTGTCATCACAATGAAAAAAACATGCTGGAGAGATAGGTTCCTGACCCAGAGACTCCCCGGACTCTGGAATAGACTGCCCATACATGTCAAGCAGAGTGCCTCTTTGGCCCTCTTTAAAAGGAACCTTGATGACTGGATGGGAGATAGGAAATTCACCCCGGGGATCACGTCAGTCACCCTGCTAGACAGGGGTCCAGGGAAGTAAATACTGTGGGAAGAAATTGCATCAAGCACAGTTTCCCTCAAGAGCACACAGGGAGCACAATCCACTGTCTCTCAAGATCCCAAACAAGACTCACTTTGGAGCACTGTGTCCCAATTCCAGGTATCTGACACACAAACTTGAATATCTGATTTTACACACACACACACACACACACACACACACACACACTTACAAACCTGACACAGATTCACCAGCTGTGTCCCTTATCTCCAGATTAGAAGGTAGATTGCTGCCACCAGTCAAATATTCTAAGACTCTTACAAAGGGTGACCAATTATACTGTGTCAAATTAATAGTGATATAAATGGTAGAGTGTGACTGAAGCAGTAAGGCTTATCAGAGTATCCACAGTGTCACTAAAATAAGCACAGGTACTCTCAAGATGTTAAAAGTATTCTCTTAAAGATCATCCAAAATGAAAAGGCATAGAAATATTTAATAATGGATAATAAAATAGAAGACAGGAGAATATTTAGATACAATAAACGACAGTTTCAGTCACAGGAAATATAAAAATAACGGATTCACTTCATAATCTCGAAATACTGAAATCTTGAATTTCAGTTTTTCGAGACCATGAAATCGAATCCACGCAACACTGAAACAGCAAAGCCGCAAAGCTCAAAACTGCAAAATTCAAAACACCTAAAACACAGCACACACCAGACCACACATATACCACAACACCCACACCACAACATAAACAAACAAAGCAACACATCCACAAACCTGCAACACAAATAAGCAAGCCCCCCTGCACCCGCCATATGGGGGGCTGCTCCCCCACACTCCCCTTACTTATATATACTAACTCAGAGATCGCACAAACAGTAAACAAAAGCAAACACAGACACACATTCTACAGGCCCTCACACGCATCACACATATCAGCACACTCACATACACCCAAAACCCTTACAAAACACTCACTTACCTGACATAACACCTAAATCCACACACGGCACCGCACACCATCCACATACAATCCTGGACATTACGTAGCGTAAAGCCATAACTGCGAATTCGAGATATTCGAATTCACGATTATGCACTTTGGCTATTTTCAAATTTCGACTTTATAGTCTCGAGATACTGAAACCCGACATTTCAGTATTTCGAGATTATAAAGTGTTTCCAAAAATAACACAGTTGGATAGAATCTCACAGATGCAGAAAAGAAAGAAAGTAATACTAAACTAATCTCATTGTATTATTCCTAACTGAACTAAAGAGAAACTGTCCCTAGTTAACTCACTTAGTATCACAAGGTAAGATGTATTGTTGAGATGCTGACTTCCACAAGGCAAGATGATATACTACACATTGACTGAACTGTACAACTAACAATTGAACTGTGATAACTGACATAGATCTTTTATATCAGAGTCCAAAGAAAAACAAAAACAACAAACTGCAGCTTCCAGAGTTCCGTCCCTCAGCTGGTTATAGAATGACATCACATCTAGTCACCTGACTCTGGCACAATAAACATTCAGAAGTCTGTTAAGATTCTGTTGCAGTATTTTTAATATAAGCAACTTTTACAAATACATTTTTAATACAAGCATCTGTACAAATCAATCTGACAGTCAAATGACACAAGACTATTTACAAAACTTAGCCAGCTACGCTGGCATATGCCACACATGCACTTTCTTACTTCTTCAAGTACAGTTGGCAGTACCTCACACTGTTTTCTACCCACCCATTCCATTTTGTCAGGCTTCACCTCCTTTTCTTTCTTTGTTCATCTACAAATCTGTAAGTATATTACGTATTTTCATGACTGTACTAACCTTGTTGTCCTGTGTCTGTGCTTTCGGTATTCTGTTTGCCCTTCTTTCTTCTTGATGCTTTAACTGCTACTTTTTCTTGGCTTCTGCTTCTATGTTTCCTTATGTTTCATAACTACAGTGTGTGTTTTTACAAACCTTTAATGATACCTAAATTAAGAACTAAAGTGATTTTTGGCTCACTATTGAAATGCCGGCACTCTAAATGACGAGAACCAATTAACCAAAAAAAAAAGACCAAAAACACAGGAGAAGAGCAAATCTCGAAAATCGCTCTTCTCCTTTAAACTTTCCTTTTGCAGGAGGGGCAAGCCCCCCTGAACTTAAATAAATATATAAATATATATATATATATATATATATATATATATATATATGTACCAACTCCGAGATCACCATACCTTGAAGAAAAGGGAATATTCCAAGAAATTATATATTGGAATTGGTATATGTAAGTCCATTGGTTCGGCCATTCAGTCTCCGTATTTCGGAACTCACTCTAGCAGGTCCCAGTATTTCAAATGGTTCCCATGATTTTCTACTTTTGATTTCTACTATTCGTTAAGATTACCTCAGTGTTTCCTTGCTACTGTTTGTCTGATGCACTGTTCCAGCTTGTAGAATCTGCACTTCTGAAGTCCATAACATCCACTTAGAATTGGCTTGATTGCACTTAATTTTATTTTAAAGCGCATGGTTTGCTGATATTTACTCCTAAGTTGGAGCCTACTTTCAGATCTAAGGTCATATCTTCCTCTCAATTTGAGAATTCCAAGCCCAGGACAGCTCTTTCTTGAGAAGGTTCAGCCAGTGGCTGTTTGATGTCTTCCCCTGATAGGGCATTTGGAAAACTTCTGCTCTCGGATGTATCAGCAGCCTTGCTGTTGCAGTTAACATCTGACTTATTGAAGTCCCCCACTGGCATTATATTCCCACTTTTATATGTCATCTAAAGAATACAGCTGACATTTTCTTCTGTCTTTCCATTTCATAATCAAGATTCTTTATGCTACCCTTGAGTAGACTGTCATGCCATTACAAAGCTCTAGTGTGATCTGTAATGCCTTTTCTACTTCGTGTTTACTGTTTTTTTTCTGTTGCTTTGATGTCATCCCTAAAAGAGAGCTAAACCTACTCATCATTTTTGCTTGTTTCTGTTTTTAATTTTAACCTCTCTGTTTTCCTTTACATTGTGTATTCTGCCATGTTTATCTTCAGTCATGCTGTAAGTTCTGTACTAGCTGTTCAGCCATATGTAGAAAACAATGATGAACTGCTGTGATACTGTCTGTGTCAAACTATGACGCATGGGACTCTAGCCTTACCTTGGCAATGTGAGGCAGCTCTACTGAAAGTATTTCTGGGCGTGCGTTTTGCTTAAAGGATCCTCTGCATTTTCTGAATGCCATGTTTTCCAAACCTGATTCTGTTAAGGATGTGGATGTTTAGTTGGTACCTATATAATCAGATTGCATCGTACGATTAACAGTTCATGTCTGTTGGACATGCCAGCCTAGTAATGTTTAATTCAGAACAGGTTAAGTTGACTGTACTCAGTGCCAAGAGTCTTAAAAAAGTACCCAAGGTTGAGGCCCTCCTGTAACTTGAACACTTTAATATACATATGTATGTGTGTGTGTGTGTGTGTGTGTGTGTGTGTGTGTGTGTGTGTGTGTGTGTGTGTGTGTGTGTGTGTCTCTATAAATATACATATATATATATATATATATATATATATATATATATATATATGTATGTATATGGGTCTAGGACACATGCTTGACTAGCATATGTCCGAATCACAAAACATCGAACACACATACACGAAAGTGCTTAACATCGAAAAGCGCTTCCATGTATGTGTAGTTCAAAAAAAGCACCCCCGGCACACCTCCTACTTTATTATTCTCACTCCGATGTCGCACTACAGTGGAGAAAAGGGAATTTTCCCTTACCCATACTGTAGACCGATCTACGAAACAGGCACACATACACGGACGCGCTTGTTGATGTTAAGCACTTTCGTGTATGTGTGTTCGATGTTTTGTGATTTGGACATATGCTAGTCGAGCATGTGTCCAGATCCTATATATATATATATATATATATATATATATATATATATATATATATGGATCTACATCTAATGGCCGAATTTACATTTGGCCAAATTACACTTTACTGAGACCAGTAAACCAAAAGTTCAAACTGCCGAAACCCAAACGGCGGAACCACACTTAGCCGAACTCATTGCTGAAGCAACTGCCAAACGTGACAGTGCACACCACCAACCCATGCATGCATCCATTTATTGTCATTTTATTTAAATTAAATAGTTTAAACACTATTGTGAAGGGGGGCAAGCCCCCCACACCCCCCACTTAAATATACTAACTCCAAGATCGCACTACAGTGGGGAAAACGATACATTTCCTCTTTGTACTTTTATTCAGATGGTACAGGAATCCTTCAGTAACGAGCATGTCCCTACCTCTCTGAGACTTCTCTGTACTGTGTATACATCCTAAGGTTCTGGGTGAGTCATGTGCCACGTTCGCCATGATTTAGGCAGGTATGGCGTACGATTTAGAGCAAACCTGTGTTCTTTATATACTAAACATGCTGGAACTGCTTTATAGTTCCAATTCGGCAATTTGACGTTAAGCAAAGTGTATTTTCAGCTAATAACACTTTCAGCAAACTGGTCTCGGCAATTTAAGTTTCAGCTGTATGTAATTTCGGCCATTAGATGTAGATCCATATACATATGTGTGTGTGTGTGTGTGTGTGTGTGTGTGTGTGTGTGTGTGTGTGTGTGTGTGTGTGTGTGTGTGTATATGTAGCTTCTGAGACATTGTTTTCTTCATTTTTTGTATCTTACAGCTGTTTCCTCTCTCACATTTTATTCTTTTTATATATTAATATTGCCCATTTGTACCATTTTGAAATCCTGTCCGAGTTTGAAAAAATGGTGCATATGGATCAGTGCTCTACCCCACTTAATGATTAAATAAACAAAACATACAGCATATCTGGACCTGACCAAGACCTTTTACACTACTTCCCATGCAGACAATACTGACAGAATCTAAATCGGAGTATAAATCTTTATGTTATGTGGTAGATGACTAATTGGATGTCTGACAAAACCCATGTGGTTAGAGTTGCAGGTGGTACTTATTAAAGCAAAAACGTTACCAGTGCATTACCATGGGGCTCAGTGTTGGGTCCTATCCTGTTTGACATCTGTTTCTCAAACCTTTAAGCCAACAGCCCTGGCCTGGTAATCTAAAGTTGCAGACTGGTATAAATGTGTGCTTTTACTTGTCCCTCCACTGACTCAGTTGCTCCATCATGGATGAGATTATGCCAGCAGTTGGTGCAATGACAAGGGTCTCAAATTAAACATGATGCAAATTTAGTATAGTTTATTTTGGTAAACAAAACATTTCCACATCATACCATAGGCAGCACACGCCTTCAGTTAGACACCACCATTGATAATTCCTTAGTTTTTTGTACATCATGTCTCCATAGCAGTCCAGAAAGCCTTCTGTCTAGCTAATATAATTTCCAAAAGCATTCCCTAGAGCCAAAGAACTTTTAATTTCCCCTTACTCCTCTCTCATCAGACCCATGATTGAATTTAGTGCCCTTTTTGGTATGTATTTGTCTAAACATATGACTCAGCTTGAAAGACATCTGAGATTCCTAACTAAAAAGATCAGTGGCACACTCCGATTGAGAGACCTCATTGATTCCTAACTAAAAAGATTGCTGACCTCAAGACCCTCAGTTATCTGAACAGACTGACAGCCCTCTCTGTGTACTCCGTCTGTTGTAGGGTCTCCTTGGTGATCTCTGTTTAGCCTTTGGAGCAATGAAAGGCCCATCCTCTGTGACCTTCTATTTCTTTGTAAAACAAATGATTCCCCTGTTATGCTGTTAAAGGACTTAAACCCCAATCAACAGATAAGTAACACGTATTCTTATAACAGATTCATATATTGCTATAGCTCAGCATGTAAATAAAGTACTTTGCACAGTAGAGATAATGAGGGTTGTAGGTTCTTATCCTATATGGGTTACATATAGGCATATCATTTTAAAATACAGTGATTGTTTCTTGACAATTACATTTGAAGGAGAGAGAGGCTCTTAACTCAACATATTCCCAGGCTATGAAGTAAGTTACCACTCCAGGTCAAACAAAGTACAGCACTTGTCTACCTTAAAGGCTAGTCTTGGTGATTGGTTGGATAGACTTAAAATTTACATCAGGATTGTCATGTACAGCCCTGCTTTGTTTGAGAGCTAAGCACTATTCAGTGCTTTAAAAAGAAGGCATAAACTTTTAAGTGCATCTACTGAAAAGTGTTTATGGCTAGGCTTCTTATGGTCCTTTGTGACCATTTCCTAGTGTTGTTCCTTTGTATCCCAAATGTCCACTACAGTTAAAGAAAAACAGCACACCTGCCATCTTCAAAGTAAACCTAGATAATTGCAAGTGCAGTCTTGGATGCTCCCTCAGTCTGTCTTATGTTGCTCTCCTCGAGGCTGAAGGGAGGTTTTGAATATGGCTTATTGGTTAGGCTTGTAAATGGCTGTATACTGATTGTCCATGCTTATCTATGAATCTGTCAACCATTGTCAGTCACACCCTGACCTTTATTGGCATCATTTTTGGATGTAACGTTTAAAGTGCTAATTCTTAGCAATGACATTGAATTTTAATACATTATAGTCTTTGTCTAAAACCACGGTGGTGGTGCTGCGGTAGCGTTGTCGCCACACAGTAAGACGCTGTCCGGTTCGATTCTCAGCTAGAGTGTCTTCTGTGTGGAGACATGTGTGAATGGGCGTACCTTCGTTGAAGGTTGTGCATCAGGGCTGGTAACTTGGCATGTAAAAATCAACTACCAATCATTAGCGGACCGGAATTCCGCTGTGGCGACCCCTAACCGAGAAAAGCCGAAAGACGCAACAACATAGTCTTTGTCTAAAAAAAAAAGTGTGTGCTTATCTTAGCGATGTCAGAAATTAACAGCTAGGAGCTTGGTCTATTTGTAATCTTGCTTTAATTACTACTGTACTCACTAACTAAGGGTTCCAGTGGCTGATTCCACTTGTGCCTGATGCCGAAGCAGAAAATGACAATCAAGCCCCTTGACCTTTTGTTTTTAAATTTCTTTACATTATACCTTTTTTTGTTTGTGCTATGTCATCTGACACTGTAATTAAGAATCACATTTAAAATGTTGTAACTTACAGAGCTGTACATAATAGGAGACCAGATTGTCTCATCTATGCAGTTTTGTAGTTACATGCTAAAGAATTCCATGTTAAAAACAGATCTTTTCATCCTTGCCTTTTGGAACCAGACATCTCATCTATCTGTTAATCTCTGTTGTAAAGTTGATGCACTTATGTTTAGTCGAAGAGAGAGATGCAAGCTATGTTTTTAATTTGTTTGGACATTTATTTTGCACCTAATCTTGTTCACATTGTCTTAGTGTGCCATGTTAATTACTGTACGTAGGACAGTTTGGCTAGACAGAGACATCCATATTGATAAAGATTATTTACACTTTTTTCCTAAACAGATAAAGACCTTCTTAAGCTATTACAAAGCCAAAGTAAGTAACTGCAAATATCTTTAACAAGGCAGTAAAATGTGTTTTATCTTCAGATTTGTTGTAATACTGTACTAGTAATTATAGTCCATTTTCTTGATTTTGCAAAATGTCTGCATATAGACAACTGTGCAGTCTGTGAACCCTAGTCTGTTAACAATATGTGCCATCTTAACTAAACATCAGAAGTACTTGAACTTTAAGGAAAATCTAAGATTTTTATACCTGGCTAACATCTCAAAGTGAAAAGTAGTGATGTTATGTAGTCCTATCTTGCCGTATTTCTTGCTGGATGGGTTTGGTGCCGATTCTCGGCTCCAATTCGGCCGATGCTAAAGCTCGAGAGCTTATACTGGCTCAAGGCTAACCCCTATCTCATGGTGTATGACTGCAATTCCCCAGATCTTGTTTGCCGCAAAAGCTTCGAGGTTGTCTCCTTACTGGCTCGTTGGCTAAGAAGTATTTTTTCGATAAATATTTGATTTTCTTGTCTAATTTTTTTTCTATTTTTCTATATTAAGACTTTTTCTATTACTTGTGTGATTGTTGAGAGAGTTTGTGCCCCTGTCCCCTTTTCTTGAGGATTGTACGGCCCGTTTTTAGTTAGAGGGCTGTAGTTGCCCATTTAAATTAGAGGGCCTTCCTCTCTGAGTGCTTGTTCTTTTTCTTCTTCCTCCTTTGCTAGTGGTACATTGCTGTTGTTTTTTTGTATTGTATTGTTATCTTTTTCCAGAAAATGTCCAAAGATAAAGACAGAGATCAGAAAAAACACCGCCCTTCTGGATTTAAAAAATGCGACAAGTGTGCTCAGAAAATTTCTCTAACTGACACTCACACCAGCTGTGTGTACTGTCTTGGAGAGGCTCATTTACAAGAACCCTGTACTTTCTGTCAAGCCTTTAGTACTAGGGTTCTTAATGAAAGAAGAAGAAAATTGATAGATAGGGGTCTTATGTCTAGTTCCTTCTAGGAACAACTGGAACTTGGTCAGACAGTTCCCAAAACTTTGAAGAGAAAATCTCCATCGGTTCCAGTTTCGGAGCCTTCAAAGATTCTTCTTCTTCTGTCTCAGTGCCGTCTGTTTCTTCGGTGCAGAGACAACCTTCTGTATCGAGACACTGACCTGTTTTGGACCCTATCTCACCAAACCTTGAGGTCTCCTATTTTCGAAAAGAGGAGATCTCCTTCTATCTCCACCTGTTCCTTCAGGACACTTTCAGATGAGGATATCAAGCAGATGGTGAAGAGGCTGCTCTGCGACTCGGCTCTGGCTAAAAAGTTAGCTGTTCCGGACCCAAAGGCTTCGGAGCCATCCCATCTTCAAACTACTGCTCTGCCTCCAACTGCTTCACTCTAGGAGTCGCACACTTCAGTTCCTTCTGTGCTGCATCCTTCGATTCCATTCCTCGGAACCGATAACTCTATCCTCATCGGCTCAGTCTGGAGCCGAGGAGTCTGGGAGCCGACGCTCTTGAGTCGACTCCGAGAGGGATAGTCACCCAGGTTTTTCTTCGGAACCAACCCTCCCTCTCGGTGCTTCGACTCGACTGAGCTCGGTTCCCATGTCTGCTTCGGAACCTGTCCCTTCTGCACGGAGCCAACCTTCCGTTTCCTCAGAGCGGAGGTCTTCTTTGAAGCGGGGTGGAAAGGCCTACGAAGCAATAGAGAAAGCTTTGTCCAATACCAAAGCCTGCCTTTGGACCTGATGTCCCTCCAGCAGCTGGTAGCAACCTCTTCTCCCCTGCCTGCTGCTCAGCATAGGGAACCAGAGACTCAAGGAGCCCCCATTGGAGGTGTCCCCTCTTCCACGACCTCCCCAGATTATCCAACTGGAGAGCTTCCTCGGAAGAGACTTTGTAAGTGGAAGCACATTGACTCACCTGAGTCCGTCACGTCAGACACTGATTTGGATGAGTCAGAAGAGTCCCCAAGATCCCCCTCTGAGGATGTCTCTTTTGCAGACATCCTTGAAATCCTTAGAGGGGTGATTGGAAGACCTGTAACCCTAATGAGGACGAATCAGTGTACCTTGAGGCCTCTGGTTCCCGTACTTCCACCTCCTGGATGACACCGCCATATGACCAACTTTTGGAAGTCATATCCCAGAAAGCTTGGACCTCCCTGGACACAGTGGAGCCTGTCCCAAGGAGGCCAAACAAATTTATGACTGCTCCAGAAGACAAATCTTTTCTTTCTAAGGGAGTTCCTGTGGATGCTATTGTGGTAGCAGCGGCCACAAAAAAGGAGTTGTCAGAGACCTCTTCAAATATCCATCCTCCTAATAAAGAGTCCAGGATGATGGATAGGTATGGAAAGCATACCTTCTCTTCAGCGGCATTTACCTTACAATCGCTGAATTACCTGTCCCATTTTACTAGACTTCAAAGGGATCTCTTGAAGGAGTTGGGAGATACCCTTCAGGGTTCAGTAGCTTCAGGATCCACAGACAAGGTATCTGCACAGCTCTCCACCCTTACATCTATCACTAACTCCTCCATGAGGCTGATTTCCTATGCAGCTGACGGAGCGAGCAGGGCAGCCGCAGCAGGAATTTCTCTTAGGAGACATTCCTGGATGCGTCTGTGCAACTTTATGGAATCCTTTATGTCTTCCTTTACCAACGGCACCTTTGATGGTTCAACTCTTTTTGGACCTCAGGTAAAAGAGACTTTGACCAGGTGCATGCAGGAAGGGAAAATCTTATCTGCTGTCAGAGTCCGTTTCTCCCTTCCTTCTAGACCTTATCCCAATGGTCAAACAGGAGTGAAAATGTGGTTCCGTAAATCCCAGAAAGGTTTCCCTCGGGCACAAGGTCAACCCTCTCCTAGAGGCAGAGGGGGAGGATATAATGGAAGATGCCACTCTCATGGCAGAGGAGGTCCGTAGCATCAGGGAGACAGATATGCTTTCTCCGATCTTCCCTTCCATCACCTCTGAGGGGTTGCCCGACTGTCCGCCTCTGGAGGCAGTCGGGGGTCGTCTTTCACTGTACCCAAGCACCTGGCTACAAATTTCCCAAGATCGTTGGGTACAAAATATAATTTCCAGAGGTTACCTTATTCCCTTTGTTTCTGATCCCCTGGTAAACCAGTCATTACCAGATGTGCCACCCATTCAGTTAGACCGTACAACATTAAAGGTCATCTCGTTGCTTCAAAAAAGAGTCATCCAAGAAGTCCCCACAGAGCAAATAGGATCCGGAACTTACTCACGATTCATTTTAGTTCCAAAGAAGACAGGGGACTGGAGATCAATTCTAGATCTCAGCAAACTCAAGAAGTCTGTAAAGAAATCGAAGTTACATATGATCACTCTGCAGTCAATTTTTCCCTTTATTGGGAAAGACAATTGGATGTGTTCCATAGATCTTTAGGACGCGTACTACCATATCAAAATGGACAGGCTCTCCAGAAGACATCTACACTTTTGGCTGGGAGCCAGTCATTTTCAATTTCGAACACTGCCCTTTGGCCTCACTACAGCCCCCAGAGTGTTCACCAAATGCATGGCAGTGTTAACGGCTCACCTGAGATGTCAAGGATTCCAGGTGTTTCCGTACCTAGATGACTGGCTCTTCACTGCTACCACCAAGCACCAACTAATCCGAACTAGTCACGAGACTCTAGCCATGTGCACCAGATTAGGCATTACAATAAATCTAAAAAAATCCGTCTTATCTCCATGGCAGCGCATTGTCTTCCTAGGCTCAGACATAGACTCAACCACCATGACAGCAAAACTGACACCAGAAAGGATAGAATTGTTGCACAACCAAGTCAGATTCTTGCTGAAGAAAGACAAAGTACAGGCCAGGATAGTCCTTCAGTTTCTAGGGACTGTGGCTTCCATCATTCTCTTAGCTCCCCTAGCCCATCTGCACATGAGAGTAATTCACTGGCTATTATTTGCCCAGTGGTCAATGCAGGATCTCCCCTTGTCTCACCAAATACTCATCACAAACTCCTGCAAGAAGGATCTAACATGATGGTTGCGGTACGGATCAACTTCATCTAGGTCGCCCATTTGCTCCCCCTCAGCAAAATGCAGTCTTGACCAAGGACGCTTCCCAGATAGGGTGAGGGGGCATTATCTGGGAATGACGGTCCAAGGTATCTGGCAGGATCACGAGAACTACTTGCGCATAAATATTCTGGAGATGAGAGCGGTGCTGTACATGTTGCAAGCACTTCACAGTTCTCTTCCCACCAGGACAATTGTGATTCAGTCAGACAACGTGTCTGTAGTGTGGTACATAAACAAGCAAGGGGGAACAAAATCTTACCCACTTTGTCGAGAGGCTCTAAGAGTATGGAAATGGGCGATGGACACTCAATGCTTTCTGGTAGCAACACACATTCCGGGGAAGTCCAATGTGATAGCAGACAAACTGAGTCGAGCAATTCTAATGCCTCACGAGTGATCCCTGAATACAAAAGTTGCGGAAGAGATTTTCCACAAATGGGGCCAGCCTTGCTGCGACCTATTTGCCACGTACATGAACACCAAATACAGCAACTACTTTGCCCTCATTCCCCATCCGGAGATGTCACCCAGGGATGCTCTTGTCCACATTTGGCCTACGGGACTCCTTTATGCTTTTCCACCCTTTCCTCTCATACCAAAAGTGATTCAGAAAGCAAAACTGTTGGAGTACCCTGATCCTCATTGCTCCTTACTGGCCTCACCAAGTCTGGTTCCCCTTCCTGTGGCCCTATCTCTTGGAGGAATCATCTCCAGACCTCCTAATTCATCAGTCAGGACAGTTCCATCCTACCATCCAAACCCTAAAGTTGACAGCATGGCTGCTCCAGTTCCAAGAATAGCCAGGTGTATTTCCCTTTCCCCTACAGTCAAATACATCCTGATTTCTTCACACAAACCTTCTACCAGGAAATGATATTCCAGTAAGTGGAAAAGGTTCTCCATTTGGGCAGCAAACCAAGGCACAGATCTCTACTCAGCTCCCATAGAGTCTATCCTGTTCTTCCTTGCATCCATTTTTCAAGAAGGAGCTGCAGCTGCTACCATTAGAGTTCAGTTAGCTGCCATTTCTAATTATCATTTTGGCTACATGGAAAATCCAATCATGTCCCACTCTTTATGCAAAACCTTTTTGAAAGGAGGAGTCCTTCTCAGACCTCCAATCAGGTAACCACTGGAGCCCTGGGACCTGAACTTAGTTCTCACATCTTTAATTTCTCCACCCTTTGAACCGTCTTCTTCATCTGACTTGAAATT
Source organism: Protopterus annectens (assembly GCF_019279795.1). Classification (NCBI taxonomy): domain Eukaryota; kingdom Metazoa; phylum Chordata; order Ceratodontiformes; family Protopteridae; genus Protopterus; species Protopterus annectens. The sequence continues at coordinate 539,277,806 of NC_056736.1, forward strand.
GTTGTCTTGGAAGACATTGTTCTTAGTTGCTATAACATCTGCTAGGAGAGTTTCAGAATTGCAAGCCCTCACCATTCGACCTCCTTATATTGTTTTCCACAAGGATAGAGTCTCCCTCAGAACTAATCCTTCCTTCCTTTCTTCCTAAGATATGTTCAGAACATAATCTCAACACAGCTATCGAATTACCAGTTTTCTTCCCAAATCATAGTAACAAATCAGAAGACAGACTACACCAATTAGATGTCCAAAGAGTACTCCGATTTTACCTGCACAGGACTAAAGATTTTCAAAATCAGACCAATTGTTTGTTTCCTTCTCAGGCAAAAACAAAGGTTTGCCTGTCTCTAAGGTCACTTTGTCGACTTGGGCAAGACCTCATACCTTTGTCACTCATTACAAATTGGATTTGGCCTCCTGGGACAGGTCTTCCTTTGGGTCCACTGTGCTGAAGAATCTCTTTGCCTGAGCCACCCAGGATAAAGGTGCTAGTGACGCTGTCCCATCCAGCAAGAATTACGGCGAGATAGCACTACATAACGTAAATAAGTTATGTACTTACCATAACGTTCCATGTTTGTAGTCCATCTCGTCTACATTCTTGTGTCCCACCCTCCTTCCCCCTTCTTTTATCCTGGAGGAACTGATGGACTATCCATTATGCTGTCTGACCTTATTGTAGTTGTCACTTCACTTGGTATGATAGTAATACAAGTATTCTGTTTGTATGTTCACAGTTATTGATAGTCTACTTACTATTATGTATGTAGTTACTTTCTTGCAAACAAGATCTGGGGAAGTGCAGTAATGCACCATGGGATAGGGGTTAGCCTCAAGCCAGTAAAAGCTCTCGAGCTTTAGTATCGGCCAAGGCCTCAGCTCTGAACCCATCCAGCAAGAATGTAGGCGAGATGGACTACAAACATGGAATGTTATGGTAAGTACATAACTTCTTTTTTGTTTAAATTTATGTAGATATTGTAATGAACATGGTGTTAAGAGTCATTTTGATCTGTCGGATGTTAAAATATGTTCAGGGGTAACAATATAGCTTGCATTTGTATATTAATATGTAGATTGTTAAACCTGTGTTGTGAAGCAGGCACATTGCTTTAAAGGGAGAATCACACATCCTTCCTAGAAAATGAGCAAAATTAAATGAGAGAAACAGTAGTTTACAAAACTAATATGTTGTAGTGCTATAGTGGAAGAATGACTGTCATGGATTTAATAAATGAAAAGTAAGATTTTTTTTCACAATTTTTGACACAGCAAAACTTTTAAGAAACCTTGACAGTTGACTTGTTAATTGTGTCATTAGGACTGATTAATAATTTGTATATAATTTCCTGGGAAAATTTGAGAGCTAACTCTTGTCAGACTGTAAAAACTACAGCAAGCCACACACTCCAGCAAAACGTGTTGCTATTGTTCAGTATGTTTATTTAAAATATATTTAATTTTTATGTAAATAATTTGTATTGCTTTTTTTATTTTGTGATAGTGTGAGGGTGTATGCTGCTTTGTTTTACTGAACGTGTGTTCACATGCGACATTGTAATTAGTGTATGTTTGGTTTTAGTGTAGTATGCATCTTTTCCTGTTTATGCAATTTTTTCTCATTATTTAATTTTTCATTTGAGGGTCCTAAATTTTCAAGATTAGTATTAACAACTGATCTGAAGTTGTTGTCTTCATTTGGTCTTCAACCTGTGGGTTACTGGATCTGTCACAGATTTGACTCGGCCACATATCCAGCATTTGATCTGAGCCCCAAGCTCTTCCCCTACCTATAATGCCCCTGTTTAATTCCTTCCTTCCTTCAGATCTCATTTGTCGCGCTTCATGTCTGGATCGTGATAGGTTAAGTGACACTTTTTCTCTTAAATTTTCTCTAAAACTTTTCCCTTTTCTATTCTTCTACCTCCCCTCGTGCTCTTTGCATCAGTTCTTCTAAAAAAATAAAAATAAAAAAAAAAATCTTTCCTTGTCTAGTTGTGTGTGTGAGAGTATGTTTGGGCCTCTCAGTTTTCAGCATGTCTGAGACCCCCAAACCAGGGTTCCACATATGCAGAGAGTGTGGCCACAAGCTGTCTTCAGCTGATGGCCACACTCTGTGCGTTGAATGGCTTGGGGTTGCCCACCTGAAGACCTCCTGATCCATCTGTGGTGGGTTTAATCCCCAGGCACTGATGGACAGGAGGAATAAGTTAATTTTGAAGGGCCTTCTTCCCCCTCCTACCACCGGGCCCCAGGTCTCTTCTGCCCCGGCGTCTGCTTCCGTCTCCGCGACTCGACCTCCTGCCAAGAGGTCCAGGGATGGAGACAAGTCTTCTAAGTCTAAGGACAGAGTGAGGAAGCGATCCCAGGATCGCTCATCCTCAGCGGGTCCTCCAGTAAAAGTACGGTCAGCTCCAAGGACGGAGTCTCCCTGGCTCCGATGTCCTTCAAGGATGCATCTGCAGTCCTTACAAATTGTCATCAGGCAGCATTCCAAAGTCTGGGTCTGGTGTCGCACTTCACCATAAAGGCATCAGCCGACACCATTTTCCTCAGTCTTGAAGCTGTTCGCAAGTGCCGGTCGGTCAGATCCAGAGATTACTACTACGAATACTACTTCAAGACTTCTATAAATGTCAGAGAAAGTTAATAACTGTTTATCTTGTGGGAAACAAATACCTCATAAGGATTTCCACTCCTATTGCATACATTGTTTAGGCCCAGACCACGACGTAGCAGCTTGTCTAGCCTGTGCTTCTTTTAACACTTTGCTGAACAGATTTACATTATGCCGCCGGATCCAAATAACTAAAAATGCAAATTCTATTCTGGTAAATCCAGCCTTCTGTTGCGATTTCACAGGATTTATCTGACACCATTCCACTAGATATTTCTACTCCTGCACGTGGAGCTGCTAGGCCTCCTCCAGCTATGTCTTTGCCAGGGCTAAAGCAGCCAAAACTTCCAAACCAGTGCCTGCCAAGCCCCTCTCACAGGCCCAGCACCAGCTCCCATATGCTTTCTTTGGCACAGGATCTCATCACTTTAATCCGTGGATCCCAGCCTCATCCAGACAGGGCCTCTCCCTCCTCCAGAAAAGAGGCCTAGAGCAGAGCCCCTGAGCCAGTAGCCACAGATGATTCTTCTGATGATTCAGAACATTCAGATCCTCCTGAGGCTTGATGCTGAGGAGTCCATCCCTTCAGCCTCTCCTCCTGAGGAATTTTCCTTTGGGGAAACCTTGCATGCTATGAGGAACAATTCCAGTGGCAGGGCCAAGATTTCTCAGACTCAAGAAAAGGCTTAGGACCTTTCTACACTTACCACAGCATAGGCCTTTAGCTATTCCTCCAGTTCTATCTGTTGTTGATGATGCATTTAATGATGCTTGCACTTCTCCTGATACCCTGCTAAACCAGATAGGTACTACAGGGTCTTTTGCAGATCCAGAGACTATCTACCAGGGCCCTAAAGCTGTAGCAGCTACTTTCTGAAAGGGATTCCAGGTCCTTAGAGAGATGGGGTAAAAAAGTTTACACCTCTGCTACTTTGTCAGCTAGAGCTTTGAACTGCCAATTTCATATGATTCAATATCAAGAGTTTATGCTTGACCAGTTGACTAAAAGCTGTCCTCTGAAGAATCTTTAGATAAAAAGTATGTTCAAGAAATGTTACATAACATTCAGCAGGTTAGTAACCATTCTTTAAAATGTGGCTATGATGCACTGGAGGCTTCCTTTAGATCAGCCATGATGGGCACAGTTATCAGGAGGCATGCATGGTTGAAAGAACAGGCATTACCAGACCATATCAAATCTAAGCTTTTGGATGCACCTATGGACAAGGTCAATTTATTTGGCAGGTTCTGAAAAGATGGAAGAGAAAGCAAAATCTGTGCAAACAGTAAAAGATTTCTTACAAGTTCAACCTCCAAGGTTTAGCAGGAATTGGCCCTCCAAGAATTGGTCCTTTCCGAGTCCTCTAAGGCACAAAGAGGCAGGAATAGGCTCTAGAGGCAGAAACCAATCCAGTGGCAGGGTAACAACCAACGAGGCACGGACACAGCCACCACTAGTACAACAACTCAATCACAGTGACAACAACTAGAAGCACCATTAGGCGGAAAGCTAACCTTATTTTCAAGAAACTGGCACTGCATTACAAGAGAAAATGGATTTTGCAAACTATAGACCAAGGTTACAGGTTCCATTTCCATACTCTACCAGGAAAGAGAGGAATGCCAAACCTACCACCTACTCAAAGGGCAGAAGCTCTAAAACAAATATCTCAATTATTAAGAATGGGGTACCATATGGAGCAAGGGAAGGGATTTTAGGCTCTTCCTGGTACCAAGAAAAGAAAACAAATGGAGGCCTATTCTAGATCTGTCAAACACATTCCTCATTGTTCCAAAATTCAAAATGCTGACTCTACAGCAGCTTCTTCCCATGCTGGGCAAGGAGTCTTGGCTGGTAACTCTAGATCTCAAGGAGGCATACCTGCACGTCCCCATAAGACCAATTTGCAGAAGATACCTCAGATTTCTTGCAGGATCAGAGCATTATCAATTCTCAGCATTGCCCTTTGGCTTATCTACTGCGCCCAGAGTGTTCACGAAATGCCTGGCATCAGTAATCGCCATTGCAGACTTCAGGGAATTCAAATCTATCCCTACCTGGACGACTGCCTGATACAAGCGGACAACAAAAACAAATTAACAGAAGACTTACAAAGAGTCATCTATCTGATACAAGCCCTGGGATACACAGTCAATACAAAAAAGTCAAGGCTGATTCCATCCCAAATAATAACCTTTCTGGGTGCAGAACTGGACACATCAAAACAAATGGCATTTCTAACTGCAGAAAAGAAAGAACAACTTCCTCTCTACTTCTTGGCATTAACAAAGCAGAGCCATCTAACTGCAAGAAAAGTGTTACAAGCTCTAGGCTTCATGGCATCCTGCATAATTCTGGTCCCTCATGCCAGGCTTCATATGAGAAATCTACAGTGGTACCTAAAGAATTTGTGGTCTCAGCACAAGCACAGCCTGGAAACCAAAATTCCAATGATCCCATGCCTGAAGCAAGAGTTCTTATGGTGGGCTCAGGCCTGTCAATCGAACACAGGACTGCCCTTCAGCAAAAGTCATCCAAGACAAACTATCACGACAGATGCCTCAGACCTCGGTTGGGGGGCACACATGATGGACAAGTGCATTCAAGGCCTATGGACTCAAGACCAACTGCATCTGCACATAAACCTAAAATAAATGATGGCAGTAAAATTGGCAATCCAGGCATTCAGACCTCTTCTCCACGAAGGCCAGCTGTTGATAAGGACAGACAACACCACAGTTATGTGGTACATCAACAAACAGGGAGGCACACTCATACCCCCTATGCCGGCTGGCACTAGACCTATGGGATGTGGCTGGTTACAACCTTCAGTTACAGGCAATTTATGTACCAGGGAAGGAAAACATTCTAGCAGACATATTAAGCAGAACTACAACAGATGCCCACGAATGGATGCTGCATCCGGACATCTTCAAAGCCATCACAAGAAAATGGGGATTACCACAAATAGACTTGTTTGCATCCCCATACAATCACCAGTTGAAGAAATTCTGCACAAGGACTTACCACCCACTTGCTTGGAAGGTGGACTCCCTATCCTTCAGTTGGAAAAGCCTGACAGCATACGCATTCCCACCACTTCCTTTGACCACTTCCTTTGATGCATAAGGTGCTTCTCAAGGAGGATCATTCTGATAGCCCCAGACTGGCCAAGACAACATTGGTACCCACTACTGAGGAGCATGTCCAGGGAACAAATATGGAAACTACCACTGATCCCATTACTGCTGACACAGAACAACTACAACATTCTGCATCCAAACCTAAAAACTCTGCAGCTAACTGCCTGGAACATTACATGACAGAAATTAACCCAAATTTATCCCAAAGGGTTAAGGACATAATCCTGGAGGCTCGTAGACCTTCAACAAGAAAGAATTATGCAGCAAAATGGAAAATATATCTCATCTGGAGTGCTGCAAAAGGGCAAGATGTGACACTGGTGAACATAGCCAACATCCTGGAGTACTTGGCTGAGCTCTACCATACAGGCCTGTCCTATTCCTCCATTAAGATACATGCATCAGCTATTTCAGCACAATACAGCTTGGATCCTCCTGTCTTCTCGCATCCTCTGCACAGACAGTTTCTGAGGGGAATTAAAAATGTAAAACCTCCCAGGAAACCTCCATTGCCAGCATGGGACTTGAACTTTGTGCTAGAAAAACTGACTCTGCCTCCTTTCGAGCCAGCAGCTACAGCAGACTTGCAATACTTATCCTGGAAGACTGCCTTCCTGCTGGCAATAACTTCAGCAAGAAGGGTCTCTGAACTACAAGCATTAATGGCAGTACAACCGTTCCTGATCTTCCATCAAGATAGAGTATCCATGAGAACAAATCCTACATTTATGCCTAAGGTGGTATCCAGAGTCTCCTTAAATCAGGCTTTCCACCTTCCTACTTTCTACCCCAATCCACAGAACAGGGGAGAAAAGCTCTTACATACCTTGGGTGTACACAGGCAATTACGCTCATACCTGGACAGGACAAAAAACAATAGAAAAACTGACCAGCTTATGCAACAGGAAAAGAAGGAAAACCAATTTCTAAACAGACAATCTCCAAATGGATAGGAAATTGCATTAGACTTTGTTACTCCTACCATGGAAAGAAAACTCCAGAGAACATCAGGCCTCACTCCACAAGGGCCACAGCCACTACCACAGCTTTGTGGCTACCAAGGACATTATAGAGGCTGCTACTTGGACCTCCGTGCATACATTTGCCAAGCATTATAACTTACCTCTATACTCTAGATCCCGTGCTGGCTTTGCCACTGCTGTTTTGCAAGGGATCCTGACTACACCATAATCTATTCTCATTTCCTCCTCCCCTAGTTTAGCTATGGTATTCTACCCATTTGTAAGGACTGCAGATGCATCCTTGAAGGACATAGTACAGTTTTGTACCTACCATAAATGTAGATGTCCGAGAGGAATGCATCTGCAGTCAGGATTACCCTCCTTCCCTCTGGGGTACTCCTAGGGTACTTACCAATCTCCAGCTAGCTTGGGGGATCTATTATGGTGTATTTGTTTGTATATATGTACATACATGTTTATTTTGTGTGTTTGCTCTCTACTATTTGGAAACTTTGGCATTTATCCAAATTTAGCCTACCAAGAGGGCACCTGGCATCTGGGGCAAGAAACACTGAGGAAAATGGCTGATGCCTTTATACCGGGTGAAGTGCGACACCAGCCGAAGCCAGACCCAGAGTTTGGAATCCGGCCGACCGAAGGGCTGCCTGATGACAGGACAACCCATTTGTAAGGACTGCAAATGCATTCCTCTCGGACATCTACATTTATGGTAGGTACAAAACTGTACTTTCCCCTCACTTCTCCCCGGAGCCAGCACAGGCTTCCCCTCACCACCTTTCTAGGCTGGTGTTGGTGGCCTCCTCTTCCCGATCCACCCGCAGTCTTTCTGAAGCAGAGGTGGACAGGATGATGCAGAGGTTTATCCACACCCAAATACAGATGGGAGTCCTGCCTGCCTCCTCTCCCTCTGAAGCGGGGGGCATGCAGTCTGCGTTCATCTCTATTTCTCCTTCTCTAATCTGACCCCTGGTTTTGGAGCCTTCGGATCCCAGGACACTCGGCATCAGGGGGTCAGCTCTTATGATACTTTGTACCTCGACGCCAGCCATGGCTTGAGTAGGTCAGATCCGACCACCTTGGATCTGTCTGGCTATTGGAGCCAGATCCAAAGGGATGGTGTTGGCTCTGAGTTTTTCATAGCTGAGCCTTCCTCTTGGAATCTCGACGCCTGAAGATTTGGCTCTGGCTCCCCCATTGGGTCAGAGGGTTACAGCTCCTTTGGTAGTCCCTTGTCAGGATGTCCATTCCCCTTTAGCTTTCGATATGGTAGAGGTGGTCCTCTCAATCCCATCGAGACCCTTGATGCTCTCGTCTTTGGAATCTGTCCTGGCTCCCTCTGTTTCTGGCATGGATCCGGGCATCCTGCTACCTCAGGGACAGCCTTCCGCCTCTTTGTCCCAGGGAGCTCCAACTTGAGAACCAGCAAGACACTGGCGAGTCCTCCCCAGAAACCCCAACTGAGGAGGTACCTCGGAAACATATGTGCAAAAGGAAGCACTTGGACTACCCACCAGAGTTCTCACAGAAGACACAGATTTGGAGGAAGGGGAAGGTTCCACCCTGTCACCCTCGAGGATGTCTCCTTTGGAGACATCATGGAAATCCTCCACCAGCATGGGGGGGTGGTCTGCCCAAAAACCTAACTCGGATGAATCAGTGTCCCTGGAGGCATGTAGTGCAGGACCCTCTACTTCCTGGGTGTCCCCTCCCGCAGATCCACTAGCGGATCTTATTACATCTCGGGTGTGGAAGGAGCCGGACACGGTGGAGCCCATCCCCAAACGCCTGGAGAAAATTTTGAGTGCCTCTACGGACAGGACCTATTGGATCAAGAGATCCCCGGTTGATACCATGATGATGGCAGCTGCCACTAAGAAGAAGCTCACTTAGGAGAGCTCTACAGTTCATCCACCTGAATCCAGAATGATGGACCATTTTGGAAAGCGGGTGTACGCTTCAGCAACTTTTTTTGTGCATGCGCTGAATTACTTCGCACACATGATTAGGCTGCAGTGAGATCTGGTCAAGGAGATCATTGAGTCTACCCCTGGGTCCATGTCGGCGGAGGACAAGAAAGTATTCTCCTCTCAAAATGCAACCCTGACATCTATTGCTAATACCTCTGTGCGTCTCCTCTCCCATGCAACCAAGGGTACTGCTAAAGCCTCTGGTATAGGCGTTGCCTTTTCAGAGTCCTTTAAGGTGTCTTTTATGAATGCCCCGTATGACGGTTCCACCCTCTTTGTGAAACTGGTACATGACACCTTAGCTCAGAGTGAGAATGACAGGAATACTCTGTCTGCCATCAGGATCTGCTTCTTGGCCCCTCAGTGAACCTTCTGTAGGAATCAGTGAGGGGACAAGAAGATGTGATTCCAAGGTAGAACATTTCCAGGCAGGATTAAGCCATATTCAAATAGAACCTTGTTTTCTTTGATGGCATATTGAAAAGGGGTGGACTTCAGAAGCATCCTAGAAGCAACTACATGGTCCTCTGTACATACTTTTACAAAGCTTTGCATACTGGATTTTTTTCCAGGTCTAGGACTGGCTTTACTATGACCACTCCAGGGGATCCTGGAATGTTATCCTTTCATACCCCGCCTCTAGGTTGGATAAACTTTGGTAATCAATCCAAATAGCCAAAGGCCACTGCAGTGTTGTGAATGATGGACATAGTACAGTTGCATAAGTTGCACTTAATAACAACAGATGTCTAAATGAATTGCTGCTGTAGTAGCTGCAACCACCCTCCATCCCTCTTCTACTGTGTATAGTTAGTTGTTGGGTAAAAAGTTACATGTTTATATCTTTTTGGAGACTCAGGATAAGTGAGCTTTCTCTTTAATGTGGGCAAGAAAGTCTTGAAGTTTTCTATACTCCGACTGCTGATTTCCATCAAAGGGGCTAGCCAGTCAGCTGCCAGAGCATTTTGAAGACTGACTGTTGTTGTATCCTGGGTAGGATACAACCCAAATAGCCAAAGGCTACTGCAACAGTGAGGAATTTAAACATCTATTGTTAGGGTAAGTGCAACTTACACATCTGTAGTTTCTTGCTTGGTAGAACAGGTGTTAAGATCACCTGTGCTTTCTACTCCACACAGGAGTAGATCCCTTGCTTTCTGTATGGTCCACATCCATGTTCCCAATCAGTGTTAGTTGTATTTTTTTGAGAAGTAATGTAGATGGAGACTGAGGAGAAAAATATGGGAAAGGTGAGGAAACAACAGATGTTCTTCATTAGATCACTGTTGCAGTAGCCATATGGGACATATATTGCCAAAGATACCATACAAATGTTTAATCAATCTCTTTCATTGTCTGCTGCACATCAACCCTTACCATGAGAGGACATACTAGTAGGCGGATGTACTGCCTTGTGAAAAGTCGGGCATTTCTTGCTGTTAGTACACTCATTCAGACTTTTGTCAGTGTTGAAGTTTGTTCTTCTGGCGATTATCTTCATCTACTCAGACTTCAGGCAGATATTTTCCTCACGGGAAACCTTCCTTCTTATCTAAAGATTTAGTGTTAATCTTATCATATGTCTTTCAGAAATGGCAAATTCACTTGTGGAAGATAAATTCCTTATAACGGTACTTATTTCTGCTGTGTTGTTTTTTTTTTTTCTTTTTTTTTTTTTTTGCCTGAATGAGGAACACTTTGTTATGTCATGCCTTATTTGTCTTTCTTTTACACCTGAAGCAGTCAAGAGTAGGCTTATTCCTCACAGTATTTTTGGAAAACAAACATCTGAGAGTCTTAGAGAGAGCATCCATGTCATCTGATGTCCAATCATTAGACTTCCCCCTTTCAACTTGAGAAGAAAAAGAAGTTAACAAGAGAAGTGAATGACAGAACCTCTGTGTCCACCTCTCTTGTGCAATCTCTGAGCATGAGGACTCTGCTGAAGCACTTAATCAGCCCTCAGACCACCAGTCTGCTTCTTCTGGGCCCTCTAGTGCATCCTGTTTGGAGACCACTGTGGCCCAGGGACCTTGGATGTTCCAATAAGACAGTTTGTCTGACAGACTCATCCAGAAAGTGAGAAACATGAATTATTCTGTCTCAGACTGAAGGAAGGCATTGGCAGGTCACTTGTGGAAGTCTGGCCTATGGTTTAACAGCAATGACCTTTGCCTGGATACTCCAGATAAGTGTACTCAGAGGACTTAGACACATGTTTCCTCCTCTTAATCCCTCTTCTCAGAAAGGGAAGTCAGGTGGATTAGTTAAGTTTACAAAAGGCTTATTCGAGGCTGTTCAATCGCTGTATCCCTCTTTCCCTGCCTCTTCTTCCTCCACTCCAGTTAAGAGGAAGAGAGTTCCTTTTTCTTCTGAGGAAGAAATTCTTTATGAGTTTGATTAGGAAGGGTTAGACTATGCCTCACAAATTTCTTCCTCCACTGCCTGTGAGTGAGAATCTGTGGATACCTTTTACTGAGATTCCCCATATGAGGAAATCTCCTTTAGAGACACTATTTTGAAAGTGGAAGATTTCTTTAAATAGGAAAGAAAAGACGTGTTTGATTCTCAACTGAGGTATTATGAGCTCCTCAGCACAGATTATTTTAAGGTGCTTTAGATGATACCTTGTCCACAACATCATTATCTCCAGACTCTCAACCCCCAACTCCAAAGAAATGTTATAGGTTTTATAGAGTATGAGCTATTTACAAGTATCTCTATAAAAACACTTCTGTAGTTTCTGACTTTTTTTTTATTAGATGCAAAGAGAGGTACAGAAACATTTTCTTTAGCCAGTTATGTCCCTAATGACAGGGATAGTTGTGCCTTGTCTTCTACTTTGACCTTTATGGAAATAAATTGCCAGACTCACATCAGAGTACCTCTTGTCCATTTTTGCAAATATGCAGCAATCTTGGACTAATCTCTCTAACTGAAATTGCATATAATGCTGTGGATACTGTCTCCAGATCTGCTGCTACTGGAACTGCCAAGTGGAGAAATGCCTGAGGAAGGCTTCAGAATTTTCCAGAGGATTTAAGGCTCAACTTTTAAATGCCCTTCTGAAAAATTATACCTCCTCGGCTGAGGTACCTAGCTTAAACAGAGAGGCAAAATATTGTATTGGGTAAGCAACATGTCCTGACTGAGATCTCTGTTGCAGTATTCTGAACAGATGGTTTTTCATGGCTGACGTCTGGCTGGAGTGCCAAAACTTAACCTTCCCTGGATTGTATGTCTGACGTATGACATCAGTTCACAAGCATAGAAATGTGTTAGGCAGACTTATGAGTGTAAATCCTCAGCCTTTCTTGCCAACAGCCCAAATGCAGGTCTCACACCCTTCGTACTGATCTTAGTGTGGTTGTTGGTACCATAGCTACTAAAAACCAGTGTCCCATTAGGGAACCTTCCTTTACTTCTATAATTTTTTTGTTGCATCTGTGTTAGATGTTAGCTAGGAGAAGTAAGTATGAATGCAGTAGACAAATTCCCTCCAAATATCTCCATATCCTGTGTCTCTTCTGCTTTGGCACAACTTCAAGGCCTGCTTCATTTGCCAATCTTTTGTGCCCAAGGCTTTGCAATCCCATTTATTTTCACTCAACTCCTTCTTAGAGACCCAACGTCTGAGGTGTTTGGCCCACTCCAAGATGAAAATTTCTCCATCTCACAAGAAAAAAAAAACCCAAGAGGCCCAGGCCTGACACTCAGTCTGTCCAGTATGATTCAGATGCAGCTGCTGAGGTTACAGACCTCATGGTGCATCCATCTCTAACTGTCATGCCCTCTACCACAACCCTGCCAAAGGCCGGAATTGCATCAGTGGGTCATACAACTGTCATCATTTCAGGGGGACCAGAAGGCATCCCACAAATTCTAATCAAGGAAGAGATTCCAGGAAAGCTAATTAAGGTACATCAGGCTTCTGCATCATCCTACTTGCTTCAAGCAGATGTCATACCAAAGAAGTGACAGAAGACTAAACATATCCCTTTACCTTCTCCATCTAGAGAGAAGGAGTAGATGGACTTCTTACAAGGTCTACTCAAGGCCATTATAGCCCTAAAATCACCTTCTTTGTCTGCTCTCCCTCAGAAAATTGCTGTTGATTCGACTTCCTCCGAAGAGGAAATTGTGTCTGTCTCTGATCATGCTCCTCTAAAATTCTCTCCCGTGATCAAGTCCCTTCAGATGATGAAGACTCCATCTGTCCTGACTTCCCTGTGTAAGAGGCTTCCTTTGGGGATATTATTTTAAACTTAATGAAACAATTTAGGTTGGAGTCTACACACATTTCAGAGGTCCAGTAAAGGTACTACAACCTCTTGGAAGTGGGGACGCCTGTTTCTTCACCTGTCCCTCCAGTTCTGGAGACCTTTTAGGATGCTTTCCATTCTACCTCTACAGCTACTGATTCAGAGCAGGTTTTGCAAAGTTCCACATGAGCTTAAGTTCCCATATAAGAACCCTATGACAGACCCATCTCCAGTGTCTCTCTCTTCTGACAAGCCTTCTAAATTGCTCTCCAACTACAGTGCTCTCCCTTCAAATAAGGACAGTAGGGCCATGGATATGTATGGAAAGATCTGTGCATGAAAAGAAAGTGGAGACCTATACTGGACCTCTCTTTAAGTGCCAACTTTCAAAATTCTCTCCCTAAAGCCCCTGCTGCCTTTTATTCTTCCTCAGGCATACCTCATCTGTCTGGATCTGTAGGATGTCTATCTTTACATTTCCATTCGTCCCTCCTGCAAGAAATTTTTCAGGTTCTGTACTGGCTCATTTCACTTTCAGTTTACTTCTTTGCCTTTTGGAATTTCCACAGCCCTAAGAGCATTCACGAAGTGCCTTGCACTATTGATAGCCTTCTGCCAAACACAGGAAATTCAGATTTTCCCTTTCTTAGGCAATCCGCTTATCTAGGCTCCCTCACCATAGACATTTACTACAACACCTGCAGTTCACCCTCAACATTCTCTTGCAGTTGGGGTTCACCATCAACTGCAAAAAGTCCTCCCTTCAGCCCACTCAGGACCTGATGTTCATGGGTTGCAGACTGGACCTCAAGAAAAGGTGGTGCAAAGCCTTACAGATCACTTCTGTTTCATGTCTTCCCTTGACTCATGCTCTGCCAGAGACCTTCTAAGAACCTGCGTTTCATGGCGGTAACCATCCCAATGTGTATGAGAAAATTCACTGGTACCTGAAAACAGAATGATCCCAACACTCTCCTGTAGACACAAAGGTCCTCCTCATGCCTTGTCTCAAAAAGAAGATGTCATTGTGGGTGACCCAGGTGAATCTCAGTCCAGGGCTTCCCTTCAAAACATAACTCCAGCTCAATAGATTTACACAGATGCCTTGGATGAGGCCTGGGGGGCTTGATCAGGTATCCACAGAGTCCAGGGCAGGTGGCAGCCCAAACTCAAGAGGGAGCACATCATCCTGAAAGAGACAAAAGCCCTCTTCCAAGTAATTTAGGTTTTCTTATACATCTGGAAACCTGGCCCTCTTTGAGTATTCACAGGTAACACCACTGTCATGTATTACATAAACAAGCAAGAATGGACCAGGTCAAACCAGTTATGCAAATCATCTCAGCTTGCTTGGGACCTAGTTACCCAGAGGAACATGCCCCTACATGTTGTATACAACTCATCAAATACAACATTTTAGCATAATCACAAATGGACCCTAAACAGACAGGTCTTCCTGGACATTCTACATAAGTAGTAATGGACACAGACAGCTTTTACATGGTTCATTTCCCAGGCCTCTGCTTGTAAATGTTTCATCTATGAAGCATCTGTTTACACTTATCAGGGGTAGCAGAACTTGTCAGAGATTTAGGATGCATGGTTAGGCTTAAAATGGTCCTAGTGGTCATTAACCTAGCACACGCTTATGAACCTAAGTGGGGAACACCTCAAATAGATTTATTTGCCTCAGAGAGCAACAAGCAACTTTTTCTCTCTTGCTCCAGGACTCCTTATCCCCAACTTGGAGAACAGGTGCATTCTCCTTTCAGTGGGGATTGAAGTCTCTTTACACCTTCCCTCCACTCCCCTTAATTCCAAAAGTAGTACTAAAGGCCCAGACATTAGAAACAAGACTCTTATCCAGTGGCCAAGGCAGCATCTTTTACCTAGCCAGGGGAAATCACCACAAACTACCACTCAAGGTGGATCTTATCACACAGCAGTGGCGATCTCTGTTTCATCTGTACTTGTCATCCCTGGACCTAAGCCTATGGATAGTAGAGTTCTGATCCCTTTCAGGTACCAGTTTTCAGAGGGTGTAGTTTGAGTTCTTCTGAAGGCAAGAAGACCAATCACTCAAAACTCCTACATAGCCAAATGGAGGAGATCTTCCTTCTGGTGTCATAGCAACAATCAGGATCCCACAAAATCAAGAGGTTCCTCTTATCCCAAAGTACTAGAGTGGAATCATGAATACAAGTTTGTCATACTGTTCCATCAGAGCCCACCTGTCAAATGTCTCTGTCCTTTTCCCCTCAGTCCCACTGTTATGTCTAGGCCTGAGGTTAAACAATTCTTAAAAGGGCTACTGCATATAAGACCCCCAAGGATGCCTGTGCCTTCTCATTAGGACCTCAACTTCATACTAGAAAAGCTCATTCTGCCAGCATTTGAACCAGCTGCTTCAGCAAATCACAAATTCTGTACCTGAATAACTATCTTGCCACTAGCTCTCACTTCTGCTAGGAGAGTCTCAGAACTTCAGGCACTCATGGCTGTTCCATCCTTTCTTATTTTTCTCAAGGACAGGGTGTCCCTGAATGTTAACCCCTCCTTCATGCCTGCAGTGGTGAACAAGATGTCCCTCAACCAGGCCATCAACCTGCTTGCTTTCTTTCCAGCCCAGAGAACAGGGATCAAAGACTCCTACACTCCCTAGCTGTAGACAAATGATATTATGTTTGAGTAAAACTAAATCTTTTCATAAATTTGCCCATCTGTTTATCTTATTCATGTACTCCAAACCCGTGCATTTCCTTTTGTTACAAACACCATTGCAAATCCTTGCCCACCTACCCTCGAGCTCATTCTACCAGGGCAGACAACCTCACGGGCCTTCTACAAGGGGTTTGATGCCAGGACAATCTTGGAAGCTGCCACATGGTCTTCTGTATACAGTTTTATTAAACACAACAGATGCCTTTTCAAGATCAAAAGATGCCTTTGCTAGGTCAGTCCTCTCTGGACTCTTGGGCAGTTCTTCTCTTCTCTAACCCTCCCTTCTGTTCACTTGAACTCTGGGAATCACCCATCTGTTTGGAATACTACAACAGTGATCTCACGTAAGGCATAATACAATTATGTTAGAATTTACAGTAACAGTAGATGTCCTACTGATCACTATAGCAGTATTGCTTCTGACATCCTTCCTCCTTTTGGATACTATCTCTTTCTCTCTTACTGCTGTGTCTGTAGGACTGTAGGACTGAGGGGGGCTCCTGTCACTCTGCATAGCCCCTCCTAGCTGACCGGCATTTCTCAGAGGTCTTCAGGCCACTGGCTTAGAGACAGTCTGAGGATTTACACTTTATGAATCCACCTATTATACCCCTACACTTGCAAGCTGAGGTCATATGTCAGACGTGCAGTCCAGGGAAGGTTAAGCTTTGGTATCCCAGCTGGATAAGTGAAAACCCATCTGCTCAGAGTACTGCAGCAGTGATCAGTAGAACATTTACTATTATGGAAAGTTTTTACACAACTTGTCATCTACTGTTATGCTAAGTTTTTACAGAACTGTACTTTTTCTTAGTACCTATTCCAAAATTCCAAAGAAACTACCCTTCCAATCCATGACTCTTTTTTTCAAAAAAACTTTGTTAGACTAGCAAAAGTTATAAGAAAAAATGACTAGGAGGTACTAAAAAGAAAGGGGGGATCTCAGGGATTCTTCTTCCAAAAGAAAACCGTATGATTATTCTTACCTTTCATCTTCTCCCTCCCCAGCCTTCCCCTCAAATGTCCAGGCAATCTTTCCCTGTGTCTTTCAGCTTGAAAACCAATAACTTCAAACTCTTAGTGGATAAGTATCATGGATACAGACTCCAATGGCATTCTGTCCCATTACATCTGGAATTCTTTATCTTCCCAGGAATCAGCTGCACCATCTGCCTCAAATCATTTCAGAACTTCTAAATCAGGGTTTGGTAGATACAATTCCCCTTTCCAATGGGGAAAAGGCTTTTTCTAGTTATTTATCAATAAAGAAGCCATGTGGAGGTCCATTTTAGACTTTTCCCAAAACTGAAGTTTTTGTTTTTGCTCCAAAATTCAAACTCTAGTGCATTCCAGGTCACCTTACATCTGAAAGATGCCTATATAGAGAGCCCTGTTCACAAATAACATGTTTTAGGTTCTCTGCTTTGGGGTTGCATTTTCAATTTACTTCTTTATTGTTTGGTCTCACTACCACACCAAGAATTTTCCAGTCCCCAGGCATAGCTTTTTTGCAGACTTAAAGGCATACACGTAGACCATTATCTGGATGATTGCTGGATCCCAGAATCTACCAGCCAAGTCACACTGACTTCTCTACAGTGCACCATGGAACTTCTCAACAACCTATGCTTCAAAGTAAATTTAAAAAAAGTTATTCTTATTTCCTTCTCACAGGATAGGTTTCCTATGATATCATTTGAATACCACTCTGACAATAGCTTTTCTTCCTACAGAGAAAAATGCTTTCTTACTGTCATCACTTTCTCATTCTTTCTGAACATAGAATGCCCACTGCAAGGAATTTTCTTAGAATTGTGAGATTCATGGAATGATCTACCTCCATCAACCCATTTGCCAGAATCCACACCATGTCTTAATAAATACATAACTTCCCTTCCCCCTCCCATATCCTCTCAGACATTTTGTGTGTGTGTGTGTGTGTGTGTGTGTGTGTGTGTGTGTGTGTGTGTGTGTGTGTGTGTGTGTGTGTGTGTGTGTGTGTGTGTGTGTGTGTGTGTGTGTGTGTTCAGGTTTGTCACTTTTTCAAGTGCAAAAAAGTGGGACATTTTTTGTAGAAAGATGAGATTTTGCAGGACAAAACATTCTCACAGCCAGTGCAAAAGACCAAACTTCACTTTTTTGCAAAAAACTAAAAGCTTATTCTTGTAGTATTTGAGTTGCATGTGCTATTTCTTATAGCATTTAGGTGATGTTCATCATGTTTCACTGTTGCAGTCATTACAATTGGGTTATCCTGCTGGCAGGCTACCTGCAGTCGGCCCGAGTTCCAAAGTCTAGGTCCAGCGTCGGTTGCTGTCGCCTCTTCTCTGACGTCAGTGCGCCAGGGGTATAAAAGATGCAGCCGATGCCATTTTCTACAGTCTTTCTTGCTGCGCGGTGCCCGAAGCAAAAGCAGTTTGCAAGTGCCGGTCGGCTGACTCCTGACATTTTCGAATTCGAATTTCAGATCCGAAGTCTTCATTAAAGCTAAGTACCCCATTAGGGAAACTTTTTTCTTGCTCCAGACCGATGTCAGAAAAAGTTAATAATTGTATTTCTTGTGGGAAGCAAATACCTCATAAGGATTTTCATTCTTACTGTATTCCTTGCCTAGGCCCAGACCACAACGTTGCTAGTTGTCGGTTTTGTGCTAGATTCAACCAACGCACTATTAAGCGTTGGTACGATTTTGCATTTCATTATTTTGGCAGAAAGATTCAATTATATAATGCCGTCAGAACAGCCGACTACTGGAGTTTATAAAAAACGCAAAGACAAAGAAAAGGACAGGCATCTGAGGTCCAAAACCGATGACTGTCGCCGGTTCTCAGTGAGCACTTTCGCAGCCCCTGATGCCCGCTACCTCAGAGCCACAGGCCACTTCCGACTCCCACATGGAGCTGACTAGGCCGCTGGAAACTCAAGGTATCAGACACTCGGAAACTAATCCCTCAGATGGGTCCGGAGCCGCTGAGCAGGCATCGGCTTCTGGGGGTGTTTTCAGGCCTACTCATTTATATGTAAAACCAACTTCATCTTCAAAGGCAAAGACTAAAGCAGCTCTAAAGACAAAGAAACAAGTACAGCATTCTCCTGGTCAGGCCTCCATGCCTAAAAAACAGATGCTTAAAATGGCCGAAGACCTAATTACTTTGATCAGGGGTTCCCATCCCCCTCCTGATAAGAGGCCTAGGCAAGAGATAGAATATGAATCTTCAGATCAGGTTTCCATTTCCTCTGATTCCTCTTCTGAACAGGAATATACTCTTCCTCCCTATGAGGATTCTGATGCTGAAGAATCTATCCCTTCAGCCTCTCCTCCTGAGGATTATTCTTTTGGGGAGACCCTGCATACTATGAGGGAGCATTTCCACTGGGAAAGCCAAGATTACTCTGAATCCAGGAAAAGGCTCAGAAACTTCCTTTTATTACCTCAGCATAGGCCCCTTGTTATTCCTCCTGTTTTAGACATTGTGGATGATGTATTTTCAGAGTCCGGTCTGTCTCCTGACTCTTTACCACCAGCTCCTGTTAAGCCAGACAGATACTACAGGGTTCCTGATTCACATAAATTTCTTTATAAAAACCCTGCTGCTGACCCAGAAACTATCTCTCAGGGTCCCAAAGGGGTCAAGGCTTCCACTGCAAAAAAACCCTATCCTCTCTGATAGGGATTCAAGGGCCCTGGACAGATGGGGAAAAAGATTTATACTTCTGCTACCTTGGCTGTAAGAGCTTTAAATTGTCAGTTTCATATGCTTAAATATCAGCAATATCTTATGTCACTGCCTAAACAGAAAATGTTGACAAATTCAGAGTTTGCAGAAAACAAAGAAATACAAGATTTATTGCATGCAGCTGAACAAATGGGAAAGCATACTTTGCAATGTGGTTTTGATTCCCTAGAGGCCTCCTGCAGGGCTGCTGTTACAGGTTCTGTCATTAGGAGGCATGCTTGGTTAAAAGAACAGAATCTGCACGATCATGTTAAAGCAAAACTTTTAGATGCTCCATTACAGCATGATACCTTGTTTGGTGTTAAAGCAGAAGAGGTGTTGAAGAAAATGGAGGACAAAGCTAAATCTATGCAAACAGTCAAGGATTTCTTACAGGTACAGCCTCCCAGATTTAGAAGGAACTGGCCTACTAAGAATTGGTCCTTTCCAGTGTCAGACAGGCTACAAAGAGGCAGATACAGACGCCCCAGAGGCAGATCACAGCCCCAAGGCTCATACAGGCCTAAACAATGGGGTGCTTCTACCTCCAAAAGCGGAGAGGAAAAATCACAGCCATACAGGAAACAGTCTCAATGACTTTCCCCTGCCAGCACCAAGCACTTATCTTCTGGCTGCTCCTTTGGGGGAAAACTAGGACTTTTTTTACAAAATTGGCACATGATCACCCAGGACAAATGGGTCTTAAATATCGTATCACAAGGCTACAGGTTCCACTTTCACACCCTGCCAAGGCCAAACGGTATGCCAGACCTGCCACGTAATCAATGGGCAGAGGCACAAAAACAAGTTTCATCCCTCATGGACATGAGAGCCATTCAGCAAGTACCACAGCAAGAGCAGGGACTAGGATTTTACTCAAGGCTATTCTTGGTGCCCAGAAAGGACAAAGCCTGGAGACCAATACTGGACCTGTCTATCCTAAACACATTCCTGGATATTCAAAAATTCAAAATGTTAACTCTGCAGCAGCTTCTGCTTATGCTGGGCAAGAAGGCTTGGCTTGTGACTTTAGACCTAAAAGAGGCATACCCACATGTCCCAATCAGACAATCATGCAGAAGATACTTCAGATTTATAGCTGGCTCAATGCACTACCAATTTTCTGCACTGCCCTTTGGCTTATCTACTGCGCCCAGGGATTTACAAAATGCCTGGCACCAGTAATTGCATTTTGCAGACAGAGGAATACAAATATATCCTTACTTGGACGACTGCCTTATTCAAGCAGAGAACAAGGGCATTCTACTACAGCATCAGGCGTTTGTAAAAAGATTACTAACAGGTCTAGGGTACACAGTAAACGAAAAGAAATCAAAACTCGTACCCTCTCAAGAGATAATATTCCTGGTTGCAAGCTTAAATATAACTGTCCAGATGGCTTATCTCACGCCAAACAAACACAGACAACTGACTACTTATTTCAAAATGTTTGCAACAAAGACCCAGTTTATCTGCAAGAAAAATTCTGCAGGCTTTGGGCTTCATGGCATCCTGCATTCTACTAATTCCATATGCAAGACTGCATATGAGGAAGCTTCAATGGTATCTAAAAAGTGTTTGGACTCAACATTGCAACAGCCTGGAAACAATAATTACCCTCATTCCCTGCCTGCAACAGGAATTTCGATGGTGGGCAAAAGCCTGTCACTACAACACAGGACAGCCATTCACCTTACCCACAGCCAGGCAAATACTGACAACAGATGCATCAGATTATACCTGGGGGGCCCACATGGCAGGAAGATGTATTCAAGGCACATGGCCCGCAAGTCAAATGCATCTACATATCAATCAAAAAGAGATGCTAGCTGTTCAAAATGCCCTGACAGCCTTCAAGGATCTACTTCATCCAGGACAACTGCTGATAAAGACGGACAATAGTACAGTCATGTGGTACATAAACAAGCAGGGGGGCACACATTCCTACCCCCTCTGCAGACTAGCCATGAACTTGTGGAACACAGCATTGACTTACCAAGTACATCTGCAAGCACAATTCCTGCCAGGAAGGATAAATACTCTGGCAGACGAACTAAGCAGAAACCTACTGGATCCCCACGAGTGGAAATTGGATCCACAAGTCTTCAGCATGATAACAAGGATCTGGGGATGCCAGGACATAGACCTATTTGCCTCCCCTCACAACTGCCAACTACAGAGATTCTGCACAAGGGCTTATCACAAGCAAGCATGAAAGTGGATGCTCTGTCTTTCAGCTGGAAAAACCTAACAGTATATGCCTTTCCTCCTCTGCCTCTCCTCCCCAAGGTACTCCTCAAGG
The DNA here is from genome assembly GCF_019279795.1 of Protopterus annectens. Lineage (NCBI taxonomy): Eukaryota > Metazoa > Chordata > Ceratodontiformes > Protopteridae > Protopterus > Protopterus annectens. Next base: position 539,299,518 of record NC_056736.1, read on the forward strand.
TCAGACAAGAGAAGCCAAAAATGATACTGATTGCCCCAGACTGGCCACTCCAGCAATGGTACCCAATCCTAAAGAGCTTGTCTCAATGCCCAGCTTGGACATTGCCTCAAATTCCTCACTTATTGACCCAACAAGACAGTCAAATACTGCACAGCCAACTCAGGACTTTAAACCTGGCAGCATGGCGGATAATGTAGCCATTCAAGACACACCTCTCTCTAAAGCAGTGATGGATGTTATTTTGGAGGCCAGGAGGCCTAGCACCAGAAAATCTTATGCAGAAAAATGGAAGAGATTCTGTGCTTGGAACCAGGCACAAGGTATTGACACGATTGTCCCAAATATTCCGCAGATTTTGCAATACTTAACTGAGATGCTGGATAAAGGCCTTTCCTTTTCATCAATTAAAATTCATGCCTCTGCCATTTCAGCTCATTACAATACAGAACCACCTATTTTTTCTCATCCATTACTAAGGCAGTACCTCAGAGGGGCCAAAAACTTAAGACCCCCAAGGAAAGCACCAATACCTGCATGGGACCTCAGCTATGTCTTGGAAGAACTCACACTGCCTCCGTTTGAGCCGGCCTCTGCAGCTGATATAAAATTCTTATCCTGGTAAACAGCTCTGCTCCTAGCAATAACCTCCGCTAGACGAGTCTCAGAGTTACAGGCACTCATGGCTGTGGAACCTTTCATCATTTTCCATCCTGACAGGTTTTCTCTGAGGACAAACCCTACATTTATGCCTAAGGTAGTGTCCAGTGTGGCCCTTAACCAAACAGTTCATTTGCCTACCTTTTACCCAAACCCACAGAGTAAGGGTGAGAGACTTCTGCATTCTTTGGACATTCACAGGCAGCTACGCTTCTACTTAGACAGAACCAAAGCTTTCCTAAAGACTGAACAACTTCTAGTGGCATATGCTGCAGGATCACAAGGAAAGCCTATCTCAAAGCAGACTATTTCAAAGTGGATAGGCCACTGCATTCGTTTCTGCTATTCACAGCATGGCAAATCAGTGCCTAAGGGCATTAGGCCTCATTCAACCAGAGCAGCAGCCACTTCAGCAGCCTTCCACAGAGGAGTACCAACCAAAGACATCTTAGAGGCTGCAACTTGGAGTTCAGTGCATACTTTTACAAAGCACTATCACTTACCTCTCTACTCTAAATCCAGGGCAGGCTTTGCCACTGCAGTTCTGCTGGGCCTGATAGCCTCTCCTAATCCTATTTAGCACCAGCCTCCCAACCTTAGCTTTGGGATTAAACCCAATTGTAATGACTGCAACAGTGAAACACGAACATAGTACAGTTGTGTACCTACCATAAATGTAGATGTTCGAGTGTATTCACTGTTGCAGTCCAGGTTACCCTCCCACCATCCCCCTTTTTCCTTGCTGGGACTTATCTGTACTTCTCTATTCTATACAACCTATGTGGTGTATTTGCTTGTAGATGAAGGAAAAGTTGTTTTTTGTGTATGCATGCTTATTGGCATAATTTAACCTACCATTTTAGGGGCACCTGCCATCTGGGGCAAGAAGAACTGAAGAAAATGGCGTTGGCTGCATTTTTTATACCCCTGGCGCACTGACGTCAGGGAAGAGGCGACAGCAACCGACGCCGGACCTAGACTTTGGAACTCGGGCCGACTGCGGGTAGCCTGCCAGCAGGATAACCCAATTGTAATGACTGCAACAGTGAATACACTCGAACATCTACATTTATGGTAGGTACACAACTGTACTTTTCAGATACAAAATAACTTGTTTTATGCAACTGTTAAAGAACACTTATGAAATATATTTTATCAAAAAAGTCAGAATATTTGCCATTTTTATTATTTATTTGTTTATTTTATTTTATTTTTTATTTTTTTTACAGGACACAACTGCCCAAAGAGGGAGTGCCCCTCACAAAGTTGGACAGGTAGTAACCCTATGTGTGTGTAAGCTTTTAGGGGGGATGAGAAGGAGTCAAGGTCCAGGGGATTTGAAAGCTGAATTTCAGACTCAAGACAATAAATCTGAAGGAAATGATGACCCTCATAAATACTCTGAAAGTGCTAAGTCAGCTTTGGATTCCAGGACGTCTGCAACCAATGCCAGACAACACAGTTGTAGTGTAGTATATAAACAAGGAGGAATAACATCCTATCCCCTTTGCAGACTAGCAATACTTGCCAGGGACATTTTATTCCATCACAGCAGAATACAATGGCAAACTCTCTGAGCAGATCCAGGATAGATCCTCATGACTGGATGTTTCACCCAGAGGTCTTTTTGTAGCATGTTCAACAGTGGGGAACTCGCCAAGTAGATCTGTTTGCCTCCTATATGAACAGACAACTAAAACTGTTATGCTCTAGGACTACTTACAAAAAGGTCTGGAAAACAAATGCATTCCCAGTGTGCTGGATTGAGATTTTCCTTTATGCTTCCGACCCCCTTTCCACAAATATCTAAAGCCCTTCAAAAGATCAGGAAGGATTTACCAAAGATGTTACTGGTGACTCCCATTTGGCTCAGTCAAGACTGGTTCTCCTTTCTCATGCAGCTGGTGAGGGTCAGCTCCCAAAAACTTGCTCACACAGGATAATGGATTTTTTGACTCATCATGACATTCAAAATGTCCGTCTGATTATGTAAAGAATACACTTTTGATTTCTTTTAGGGACATTTTTTTTTGTTCAGATAACATTTAACAGGTATTGAAGGAGACAAGAAAACTTGCTACTAGAATTCTTACTTAGTCAAATGGAAATGATTTTCTTGTTGGTGCCAAAATAGAGAACAGGACCAGTCTTAATCAGAGACACTACTGGCTCTGCATTGCCTGTGTGAATTGCTTAATTAAGGCCAAGCATGCACTTTTGTTAAGGTACACCTGTCAGTCATTTCAGGGTGTTTGCTACTGGATCTCCTTGTTTCTTTTTAATTCTAAGTTAAGCAGTTTTTTTTTTTTTTACATATCAATCCACATAGGAAAACAGTGATACCTTATTGGGACCTAAATTTGTTTCTGTAAAATTTTATCTTCCTTTGAGTCTGTAGCCAGGTCTTCTCTGATATCTTTTACTTGGAAGACTGCCCTGCTCATTGCTGTGACTTCTGCTAGACAGGTATTTAAATTACATGCCTTCATGTCCTTTTATCTACTCAACTATTTTTGATCATTCACAGGGATAAGGTGCTTCTCAGAAACAGCGCTTCTTTTATATGTAAAGTTGTCTCTGAATCTACTCTCAACTAGGTTGTCCAACTCCTTGTGTTCTATCCTAATTAAAAAAAAAAGGAGAAAGGATTCCTAATACCCTAATGTGAATACTGAGATATCTGGGCAAAACCAATAATTTTAGAAAAGTGTAAACAGCTCTTTATGTCCTGTGATGGTAAGAAGAGAGATCAGCAAGCATCTAAGCATGCCATTTCTAGATGGCTGCCAATTGCTGTTCAGTTTTGCTTCTCAAACCATGGCAAAAATCCTCTTTAGCATGTCAAGGCTTATTCTACCAAAGCAATGGTCACTTCTGAGGCTTTTTGGAAAGGGATGGACTCTAGATCTGTTCTAGAAACAATTACTTACTCCTTTGTTCACACCTTCCCTAACACAAGGTACATTCTGTTTCATGAGCCAGAGCAAGCATTGCTAGATCCGTACTTCAGGCAATCCTAAACACTGAACCCTGGCAATTGTCTCATATTGTAATATCTACTGTAACAGTGATCTAGTAAAGAACATAGTACAATTGTATAGGCTTACTTGCCAATAGCAGGAGATGTTTAAATCAGTCACTGTTGCAGTATTAGCACCTACCCTTCATCACCAAAAATTCCTTCCCTGGCCAGAATGTGGTATTCTTATCTTTTTTTGTTCTTGTAGCAGAATCCTTTTAAGAAATTTAGGCTTCATCCTCCTTTTTGGAGGCTAAAAGGCTCTACATGTTGATGTCCTTCTATTCCAGTGTTGCAGTATTCTACTTGTGGGTTTATCCTTCTTCCTCTCCAGTTGTCCAGCCAGGTTTCCAAAGATTTTCAGTCCCACTTGGTGTGTCAGATATCTGACGTGGCTGCAGGAATGTGGGCCATAAAAGTGATGTCTGCACGCACCAGCCCTCAGAACTTTTCAGCCCCCAGTCATAGGCCAGGTGGTCCTGCTTCTCGCTGACGTCGGATCGAATAAGATTCAGTTAAGTACCCCGTTGGGGATTCTCCAGTCCTACTTTGTTGTTATTATAGTCTGTTAATGTCATCCAGTAAGGGCAAGTGCAGTCAGCAGATTCCCCACAAAGACACTCATGGCCAGTGTCTGTTTTGTCTAGGCAGGGAACACGACCATGAGAACTGTCCCATTTCCCAATCGTTTGTCCCTAAGACCTTACGCCGCCGTTTACAGGCCTTACACTTATATTTAGAGAATCAGCGCTTGAAACAAATAGTGTTAGGAATGGAGGCTGCACCCGATTCCCCTTCTGAACTGCCTAGGAAGAGGGCCAAGTCCTCGTGGCCTACTTCATCTGCTGCGCCTCTGTCTGCCGTACCTCATTCTGTAGCCAGTGTCAGCTTGGCTGAGAATCCGGCATCCGCCGATGTAGATAAAGCGGGTACCTTTGAGGAAGCCACACAATCTTGAGTGGACGACACGTCCACAGAGGATTTACTGGCGCCTGCCTTAGACACCGGAGGGGAACCAGCATTCACTCGGGGCCCATCGGATTCCGCCTCCGCCATTCTGACGCCTGACCCAAGGCCTATTCCTAGCCAGATGCCAGCAAGGCCTTTAAAGAAAAAACAAAAAACAAGACACCCCACTCCAACCTCTAAAAGCATGCTGGATTGGCAGGCCTTCAGCCAGAGTTTGTTCAATGCCTTTACGGCCCTTAGGCCTTCTGCAGAATCCTCTGCCACTGCTCCTTCCCTCCTCTCCTTAGTCTCAGACCTCTAACCCAGGAAAGGAGGGTAGATCAACCTGAAGAAGAGGAATTGTCTGGTTCCTCTGAGGACTCTCTTTCCTACTCCTCCCAGATCTCATCCCCCTGGGATATGGATCTCATCAGTTGAACCTGACTCCCCTGTAGAGGATCTTACCTTTGGGGAAACTATTAATCTGAAGTAGGAGATTCATTTGTCTGCAACCTGTGGGTTATGGATCCGATATCGGATCCGAACCGGCATGGTTTACCAGCTATGGATCCAAGCTCTCAGCTCCTCCCCTCACCCATAATGCCCTGCTCTACCCTCATGACCTCAGATCTCGTTTGCCGCGCATGGTGACCAGATTGTGTTATCTAAGCTCTCCAGCTAAGTGCAGTTTTATTACTCTTAAAGTACTAATTTTTGAAGTTTTGTGTGAAAGTGTGTGGAAGTGTAGGTTTCCCTTTTATTTAATCATACTTTTAGTGTTTTAAAATTTAATTTTACTTATCCCTCCCCTCGCTGGTAGCATAGTGTGTGTTTGGGCCTGTTGAGTGATTTTGTTACTTTACTTTAAACTAGTTTAAGTAACCTTCTTTGCTTTTGGGATGTCTGAACAGCCCAAAGCTGTGTTCTCCAAGTGCACCGAGTGTGGCCATAAGCTTTCCCCGGCTGATGGCCACACTTGGTGTGTTAGATGCCTTGGGGTTGAACACCTCACTTCTGGATGTTCCATTTGTGCAGGTTTCAACCCCAGGGCATTGAAGGAGCGGAGGTCCAAGCTTGTCTTGGCGGGTCTTTGCCACCGGACTCGGCTCCGCCTCCGCTCCTTCGGGGTAACCGTTTCTACGGTTGTCTCCTCTCCGGCTCCCCCTCCTCCTCCTGGGACTCAACCTCCCTGTAGTGGTTCGGAGGAGAGGGAGGCTAGAAAGAAGGACCAGAGGGAGAAGCACCATAAGCGGCGGGCCGAGACCTCTGTTTCGGCCCCGCCAGCCAAGCGGGCTTCTCCTCCGGCCTCCTTGTCTGCTGGCTCTCCCCCTCCTTGGCTCCGGTCTCCAGTGTGTTTTTCACCGGGACCTGAGGAGGAGGAGACCCGATCTCCCTCGAGGCTATCGAGGAGGCACTCAAGGCCTACCTCGGTAGCCTCATCGAGATCAACTTATAGCCTGTCAGACGCTGATCTGGACCGGATGATGAGAAGGTTCATCCAGGCCCAGATGCAGATGGGAGTGCTCTTGCCTCCCCCCCCTCTGGGGGGGAGCTCGACCCCTTTTTTCAAGCCAATTGCTCCTTCTCCGACCCGCTACCCGGGTTCAAAGGAGTTGGAGCCGAGCAGCCGAGCCAGGGTGGGTCGGCGCCGATAGTATTGGTACCGGATCCGACCCTGCCCTCGAGTGCCGGATCCGACCTCGGAGCCTGGATCCAAGCTTCGGATCCGGGGATCAGTGCTCGCCGGCGCCCGTCTGTGTCGGAGCACTGTCCCTTGGATCCGGCGCGGCGCGGCTCCGATCCACTCGGATCCGAGGGGAGCCATTGTCAGATCCTTTGGTCGAGGTCGGCTCCCTTCGGCTTTTGATGTAGTGGAGAGGGCCCTGTTGAGGGTCTCGGACCCCGGCACTTGCTTCGCTCCGTCCCGCGCTCCTCTGCACTGGGTCAGGCTTCCACCATCTGGCCCTTGGGACAGCCCGCTCCTGTGCCCCAAGCTGTTCCCCTGGAACAGGTTACTGTTCTGAGAGTCCTCTGACAGCCCCCGGAGGATGTTCCCGCAAACATACGTGCAAAAGGAGGCACATAGACTCCCGAGTCTCTCACAGAAGACACGGATTTGGAGGAAGGGAAGGCTCCCACGGTCACCCCGAGGATGTCTCATTTGGAGACATCATGGAAATGCTCGCATAAGGGGGTCTGCCCCAAGTCTTCCTCGGACGAGTCCGTGTTCTTGGAGGCATTTGAAGCGGCCCGTCTACCTCTTGGGTGTCCTCCTGCCGACCCCTGGTGGACCTCATTACCACCAGGGCGTGGAAGGATCCGGACACCGTGGAGCCAATCCCTAAAAGGCCCGACCGTATTCTCAGTCCCCGGCTGACCGTGCCCATTGGAGTAAGGGGCCTCCGGTAGATGCCATGTTGACGGCGGCCACCAAGAGGGAACTTGCTCAGGAGAGTCCCTCAGTCCATCCCGAGCAAGGAGTCTCGGATGATGGACCACTTGGGAAGTGGATGTTTAGTTCAGCGACCTTCTCTGTAAGGGCGCTGAACTATCTGGCACATGTGATTAGGATGTATCGAGATCTGATTAAAGAATACGCTGCATCCCCCCCAGAGTCCATGTCGGAGGAGGACAAAGTGCTGCACTCCACCCGCATGGCCACTCGCAGGTCCGTCACCAATACCTCTATGCGGCTACTCTCCCATGCTACAGAAGGTGCCGCTAGAGCCGCAGGGGCAGGCCTAGTTACTAGACGTCAGGCCTGGCTCCATCATTGCGATTTCTCACAGCCCTTCAAGGCGTCATTTGCGAATGCCCCCTTCGATGGTTCTGCCCTCTTTGGCAAAACTATTCGCGACACTTTGACCCAGAGCGAGAAGGACGGGAAGATGCTGTCTGCCGTCGGAATCCGCTTCTCTGCACCCCAGAGGCCCTATTCTAGGAACCAAAAGGGTCAGAAGAAGATGTGGATGTCCTTCAAGGATGCATCTGCAGTCCTTACAAATGGGTAGTCCTGTCGTCAGGCAGCCCTTCGGTCGGCCGGATTCCAAAGTCTGGGTCTGGCTTCGGCTGGTGTCGCACTTCACCCGATGTCATCGCGGCAGTTTTCGGGTATAAAGGCATCAGCCGACGCCATTTTCCCCAGTCTTTCTTGCCGCGTGGCGCCCGAAGCAGAAGCTGTTCGCAAGTGCCGGTCAGTCAGATCCAGAGATTACTACTACCGAATACTACTTCGAAGACTTCTAAAAAGCTAAGTACCCCGTTGGGGACTCTTTCTTGCCTCAGCTGATGTCAGAAAAAGTGAATAACTGTTTAACTTGTGGGAAACAAATACCTCATAAAGATTTCCACTCCTACTGCTTACCTTGTTTAGGCCCAGACCACGACGTAGCAGCTTGTCTAGCCTGTGCTTCTTTTAACCGACGGACGATTAGACGTTGGTCGGAGTTTGCTGAACAGTTTTTTGGCTCTGATTTTGCCTATATTATGCCGTCGGATCCTCCGACTACACAAATTACCAAAAAACACGAAGAAAAGGACCGACACTCGCGGTCCGCGGTTTCAGCCGAAACCGCGGTTAAGCAAACCGCGAGTGTCTCGGTTTCGGCCGAAACCGAGCAAGCGGTTCTTTCTTCAGCCGAAACCATGCCTTCTACCGAGGCCTCTTCTAACCTGGTAGAATCGGCTTCTGAAATCCAACCTTCTGTTGCGGTTTCTCAGGAATTATCAGACACTATTCCCTTGGATATTTCAACCCCTGCACGTGGAGCTGCTAGGCCTCCTGCAGCCATGTCTATTAAGGCCTTTGCCAGGGCTAAAGCAGCCAAAGCTTCAAAAACGGTGCCTGCCAAACCCCCTCTCACAGGCCCAGCACCAGTTCCCATATGCTTTCTTTGGCTGAGGATCTCATTTCTTTAATTCGTGGATCCCAGCCTCATCCAGACAGGACCTCTCATCCACCTCCAGAGAAGAGGCCTAGAGCAGAGCCCCCGAGCCAGTATCCACAGATGATTCCTCTGATGACTCAGAACATACAGACCCTCCTGAGGCTCCTTATTCTCCTTACGAAGACTCTGATGCTGAAGAGTCCATTCCTTCAGCCTCTCCACCTGAGGAATTTTCCTTTGGGGAAACCTTGCATGCTATGAGGGAACAATTTCAGTGGCAGGGCCAAGATTTCTCAGACTCCAGAAAAGGCTTAGAACCTTTCTACATTTGCCACAACATAGGCCTTTAGCTATACCTCCAGTTCTTTCTGTTGTAGATGATGCATTTAATGATGCTTGCACTGCTCCTGATTCATTACCTCCAGCCACTGCTAAGCCCGATAGGTTCTACAGGGTCCCGGACACTCATCACCATTTATACAAGGCTCCTTTTGCAGATCCAGAGACTATCTCCCAGGGCCCTAAAGCTGTAGCAACTACATCTACTAAAACCCTCCCTCTGAAAGGGAATCCAGGTCCTTAGAGATGGGGTAAAAGTTTACACCTCTGCTACTTTGTCAGCTAGGGCTTTGAACTGCCAATTTCATATGATTCAATATCAAGAGTTTATGCTTGACCAGTTAACTAAAAGCTGTCCTCTGAAGAATCTTTAGATAAAAATATGTTCAGGAAATGGTACATAACATACAGCAGGTTAGTAACCATTCTTTAAAATGTGGCTATGATGCACTGGAGGCTTCCTTTAGATCAGCCATGACTGGCACAGTTATCAGGAGACATGCATGGTTGAAAGAGCAGGCATTACCAGACCATGTCAAATCAAAGCTTTTGGATGCACCCATGGACAAAGTCAATTTATTTGGTTCCCCTGCACAGCAGGTACTAAAAAAGATGGAAGAGAAGGCGAAATCTGTACAAACAGTGAAAGATTTCTTACAGGTTCAACCTCCAAGGTTTAGCAGGAACTGGCCCTCCAAGAATTGGTCCTTTCCAGACTCCTCTAAGACACAGAGAGGCAGGAATAGGCGTTCAAGAGGCAGAAACCAATCCAGGGGTGCCTACAGGGGATGCCAGTGCCAAGGTAACAACCAGCGAGGCACGGACGCAGCCACCACCACTACAACAACACAATCACAGTGACTTGGCTGTGGCACCGCCTACCAGGGAACAACTGGAAGCACCCTTAGGCGGAAAGCTAACATTATTTTCAAAGAACTGGCATTGCATCACAAGGGAAAAATGGATTTTGCAAACTATAGACCAAGGTTACAGGTTCCATTTCCATACTCTACCAGGAAAGAGAGGAATGCCAAACCTACCACCTACTCAAAGGGCAGAAGCTCTAAAGCAAATATCTCAACTATTAAGAATGAGAGCTGTGGAAAAGGTACCATCTATGGAACAAGGAAAGGGATTTTACTCCAGACTCTTCCTGGTACCAAGAAAAGAGAGCAAATGGAGGCCTATTCTCGACCTGTCTGCTTTAAACACATTCCTCATTGTTCCAAAATTCAAAATGCTGACCCTACAGCAGCTTCTTCCCATGCTGGGCAATGAGTCTTGGCTGGTAACTCTAGATCTCAAGGAGGCATACCTGCACGTCCCCATACGACCAATTTGCAGAAGATACCTCAGATTTCTTGCAGGATCAGAGCATTATCAATTCTCAGCATTGCCCTTTGGCTTATCTACTGCGCCCAGAGTGTTCAGGAAATGCCTGGCATCAGTAATTGCTCATTGCAGACTTCAGGAGATCCAAATTTATCCCTACCTGGACGACTGCCTGATACAAGCGGACAACAAAAGCAAGCTAACAGAAGACTTACAAAGAGTCATTTACCTGCTGCAAGCCCTGGGATATACAGTCAATATAAAAAAGTCAAGGCTGATTCCATCCCAAAGAATAACCTTTCTGGGTGCAGAGCTGGACACATCAAAACAAATGGCATTCCTAACTGCAGAAAAGAAAGAGCAACTACCTCTCTACTTCTTGGCATTAACAAAGCAGAACCATCTAACTGCAAGAAAAGTACTACAAGCCCTAGGCTTCATGGCATCCTGCATAATTCTGGTCCCTCATGCCAGACTGCATATGAGAAAGCTACAGTGGTACCTAAAGAATTTGTGGTCCCAACACAAGCACAGCCTATAAACCAAAATTCCAATAATCCCATGCCTGAAGCAAGAGTTCCTATGGTGGGCTCAGGCCTGTCAATCAAACACAGGATTGCCCTTCTGCAACAGTCAACCAAGCCAAACCATCACGACAGATGCCTCAGACCTCGGTTGGGGGGCACACATGCTGGGCAAGTGCATACAAGGCTTATGGACTCAAGACCAGCTGTGCCTGCACATAAATCTAAAGGAAATGCTGGCAGTAAAATTGGCAATCCAGTCATTCAGACCATTTCTCCAAGAAGGTCAGTTGATGATAAGGACAGACAACACCACAGTTATGTGGTACATCAACAAACAGGGAGGCACACATTCATATCCTCTATGCCGGCTGGCACTGGACCTATGGGATGTGGCTCTGAGCTACAACATTCAGTTACAAGCAATTTTTGTGCCGGGAAAAGAAAACATTCTAGCTGACATATTAAGCAGAACTACCACAGATGCCCATGAATGGATGCTGCATCCGGACATCTTCAAAGCCATCACAAGAGAATGGGGATTACCACAAATAGACTTATTTGCATCCCCACTCAATCACCAGCTAAAGAAATTCTGCACAGGGACGTACCACCCACTTGCTTGGAAGGTGGACTCCCTATCTTTCAGTTGGAAAAACCTGACAGCATACGCATTCCCACCACTTCCTTTGATGCACAAGGTGCTTTTGAAGATCAAAGAGGAATGTCCAAGGATCATTCTGATAGCTCCAGACTGGCCAAGACAACATTGGTACCCATTGCTGAGGAGCATGTCTCGGGAACAAATATGGACACTACCCTGATCCCATTACTGTTAACACAGAACAACTACAACATCCTGCATCCAAACCTGAAAACTCTGCAGCTAACTGCCTGGAACATTGCATAAGAGCAATTAACCCAAATTTATCCCAAAGGGTTAAAGACATAATCCTTGAGGCTCGTAGACCTTCAACAAGAAAGAATTATGCAGCAAAATGGAAAAGATATCTCATTTGGAGTACTGCAAAGGGAGAAGATGTGGCACTGGTAAACATAGCCAACATCCTGGAGTACTTGGCAGAGCTCTTCCATACAGGCCTGTCCTATTCTTCCATCAAGATACATGCATCAGCTATTTCAGCAGAATACAGCTTGGATCCTCCTGTCTTCTCTCATCCTCTGCTCAGACAGTTTCTGAGAGGAATTAAAATGTAAAACCTCCCAGGAAACCACCATTGCCAACATGGGACTTGAACTTTGTGCTAGAAAAATTGACACTTCCCCTTTGAACCAGCAGCAACAGCAGAATTACAATACTTATCCTGGAAGACTGCTTTCCTGCTGGCAATCACCTCAGCAAGAAGGGTCTCTGAACTACAGGCATTAATGGCAGTGCAACCCTTCCTGATCTTCCATCAAGATAGAGTGTCCATGAGAACAAATCCTACATTTATGCCTAAGGTGGTATCCAGAGTGTCTTTAAATCAGGCTATCCACCTACCTACATTCTTCCCAACCCACAGAACAGGGAGAAAGACTCTTGCATACCTTGGATGTACATAGACAATTACGCTACTACCTGGACAGGACCAAGTCCAATAGAAAAACTGACCAGCTTCTGGTAGCATATGCAACAGGAAAGGAAGGAAAACCAATTTCAAAACAGACAATCTCCAAATGGATAGGAAATTGCATTAGATTTTGTTACTCCTACCATGGAAAGAAAACTCCAGAGAACATCAGGCCTCACTCCACAAGGGCTACAGCCACTACCACAGCTTTCTTACGAGGAGTGGCTACCAAGGACATTATAGAGGCTGCTACTTGGACCTCCGTGCATACATTTGCCAAGCATTACAATTTACCTTTATACTCTAGATCCCGAGCAGGTTTTGCCACTGCTGTTTTGCAAGGGATCCTAACTATACCATAATCTCTCCTTTTTTCCTCCTCCCCTAGTTTAGCTATGGTATTCTACCCATTTGTAAGGACTGCAGATGCATCCTTGAAGGACATAGTACAGTTTTGTACCTACCATAAATGTAGATGTCCGATAGGAATGCATCTGCAGTCAGGATTACCCACCCACCTTCCCTCTGTGGTACTCCTAGGGTATTTGCCATCCTTCAGCTAGCTTGTGGGGGATCTATTATGGTGTATTTGTTTGTATATATGTACATACATGCTTATTTTATGTGTTTGCTCTCTACTATTTGGAAACATTGGCATTTATCCAAATTTAGCCATCCAAGAGGGCACCTGGCATCTGGGGCAAGAAACACTGAGGAAAATGGCGTCGGCTGATGCCTTTATACCCGAAAAACTGCCGCGATGACGTCGGGTGAAGTGCGACACCAGCCGAAGCCAGACCCAGACTTTGGAATCCGGCCGACCGAAGGGCTGCCTGACGACAGGACTACCCATTTGTAAGGACTGCAGATGCATTCCTATCGGACATCTACATTTATGGTAGGTACAAAACTGTACTTTCCGGAAGTCGCAGCAATCCTAGCCTGCTCCGGACAACCAGTCCTTCCGTGGCAGAGGAGGACAGGGAGGACGCCGCCCTAGAGGCAGAGGGGCTCCCAGGAACTTCGGGTCCAGAGAACCCTTCTCTGAACGGCCCGCACAGCAGCCCTGAGGGGTTGCCCGGCTGCTCCACTCTGGAGGCAGTCGGGGGACGTTTTTCAGAGCACCTGGTGGCATGGGAGTCCATAACATCAGACCGCTGGGTTCTCCAGATCATATCCAGAGGATACCGTATCCCCTTTCTTCACTTGCCAAAATTGAAGTCCCTCCCCGACGTTCCACCCGGTCAGTGGGAGGCCGCTTTGGCAGAAATTGGCCATCTGCTAAAGAAAAGAGCCATCCAGCACGTCCCCCCAGACCAGATCGGATCAGGGTTCTACTCCAGGTTCTTTTTAGTGCCAAAAAAGACGGGGGATCTAAGACCAATTTTAGACCTTTCACTCTTGAACCTGGCAGTTCCCAAGGAGAAGTTCCAAATGGTCACGCTGCAGTCTATTCTCCCCCTTCTGGGAGAAAATCACTGGATGTGCTCCATAGACCTCAAGGATGCGTACTACCACATACTAATGGACAGGCGCTCCAGGAGGTTTCTCCGCTTCCGGCTGGGAGCCAGTCACTACCAGTTCCGGGTCCTTCCCTTTGGTCTCACCACAGCCCCCAGGGTGTTCACCAAAGTATTAGCAGTGGTAGCGGCCCACCTGAGGCTTCAGGGGGTACAGGACTTTCCCTACCTGGACGACTGGCTCCTTACCACCCCAACAAGGCATCTACTACTATTGGCGCGAGACTCCTTTCTCCATCTTGCTCCCTGTCTTGGCATCACTATAAACACAAAAAAATCCAACCTAGCACCCACGCAGTTCATAGATTTTATAGGTGCCAGGTTAGACACAAGGAGATTAAAAGCCTTCCTCACTGCGGACAGAGTTCAACATCTGCAACTCCAGGTGCGGGCCATTCTCCACTCAAGCTCAGTCCCGGCGGAGTTGGTCCTGAGGGCTCTAGGGTCCATGGCGGCTGCTATAGCGCTTCTTCCTCTCGCCAGGTTCAATATGCGCATCCTCCAATGGACACTCCTAGTCCAGTGGTCGTATCTTGCTCTTCCTATGCATCATCCCATTGCGATCAGCAAGGCTTGCAAGCGGTCCCTCCTGTGGTGGCTACACTCTCCAGATCTCCACGGAGGCTGCCCATTTTGTGCTTCTCCCCCTCTCGCCACGGTGACCACGGACGCCTCCGGCCTCGGGTGGGGGCATTTTGCAGGCGGACCGTCCAAGGCACGTGGAACGATTCAGAGACCTTACTGCATATCAACGTTCTAGAGATGAGAGCAGTGCTCTTAGCGTTGCTAGCACTTCAGGCCTTTCTTCCCTTGGGAACAATTGCGATTCAATCGGACAACATGTCGGTTGTCTGGTATATCAACAAGCAAGGAGGAACCAGGTCTTACCCTCTTTGTCGAGAAGCCATGAGAGTTTGGGAATGGGCAATCTCCACCAACCGCTTTCTCATAGCAACGCATATTCCGGGTCGGTCCAACATCCTGGCGGACAAACTCAGTCGCACCATTCTCACCCCTTACGAGTGGTCTCTCAATACTCAAGTAGCGGAACGCATATTCGCACGGTGGGGAACTCCTTGTTGCGATCTTTTGCCTCTCCCTCAAACACCAAGTGCGACAGTTTTTCGCTCTGATACCTCCTCCGGAGGTTCCCAAGAGACGCTCTGGTGCATGCTTGGCCACCCGGTCTTCTTTATGCTTATCCCCCTTGCCTCTGATGCTCCAAGTTCTTCAGAAAGCCTCTCGGTTGGGGTGCAGAATGATTCTCATTGCTCCGTTTTGGCCTCGACAGATCTGGTTCCCCTTCCTAAGGTCTCACTCGGTGAATCCTCCTTGGATTCTAGATCCCATTCGGATCTGATATCTCATCCATCCCACTTATCTCCTCCGAACCTGGACAACCTGAAGCTGACCGCTTGGCTGCTCCAGTTCCACTCTTGATCAGGACTCGGTATTTCATCCCCTGTTAAGGCCATCCTGGTGGCAGCTCATAAGCCATCCACTAGGAAAGTCTACCGCAGCAAGTGGAAACGGTTCTCGTTGTGGGCGGAGCGGCAAGGCCTAAACCCCTTCACAGTTCCTCTCCCTTTGGTGCTTGATTTCTTAACCACTCTTTTTAATGATGGTGCCAGCAGTTCCACGGTCAAAGTACAACTTGCGGCAATTTCCCATTATCACATTGGTCATGACTCCAATCCACTGATGTCGGCCAAGTTGTGTAAGATTTTCCTTAAAGGTACTTTTCTTCTCAGGCCCCCTGTAAAGCAAGCGGTTCCTCCTTGGGACCTTTCCTTAGTTCTCCAGGCCTTGACCGCCCCCCCCCCCTTCGAACCGGCGGCTACCGTAGATCTGAAATTCTTATCTTTCAAGACCGCCTTCTTAGTAGCCATTACTTCGGCCAAGCGGCCAAGAGAGTTTCAGAGCTTCAAGCATTATCAGCTAAACCTCCTTACTTGGTCTTTCATCCGGACCGTGTTTACCTCAGGACCAACCCGTCCTTTCTTCCTAAGGTAGCTTCTGAAGCTAACATTAATCAATCCATTAACCTCCCTGTCTTCTTTCCTAAATATGAAAACAAAGGTGAATACAAGCTTCACTCCTTAGATGTTCACAGGCAACTTAGATTTTATCTAAACAGGACGGCTGGTCATAGGCAATCCGACCAGTTGTTCATTTCCTTTGCTAAATTTAACTTGGGCAAACCAATTTCTAAAGTCTCATTATCTCGCTGGATTTCACAATGTATCTTATTGGCTTATCAAGCTTCGGGAAGGCCTGCACCGGAGGGTGTACATGCCCATTCAACCCGGTCAGTCTCTACATCGGCAGCCTTTAAGGCTAGGATTCCTCTAGATGATATTTGTGCAGCAGCCACGGGCTTCATCTCATACTTTTATTTCCCACTACAAATTGGATCTTGCATCTAGGGGTAGAGCATCCTTTGGCTCAGGTGCTCGGAATATCCTTCCATGATGGCGCCCAAGATTCAGGTAGCTGGGGACTCTGTCCCACAGGTTGCAGACAAATGAATCTCCTACTTCAGATTTAGAAGTTATGTACTCACCATAACGTTCCATCTGAGTAGGTGTATTCATTTGTCTGCAACCATCCCGCCCTCCTATCCCCCTGGCCTTTCAGTTTCCTGCATATGTTGTGTTACCCTTTTCAGGGTGTTCTTGCTGTTGGCAAACTCGATCTGAGGTCATGAGGGTAGAGCAGGGCATTATGGGTGAGGGGAGGAGCTGAGAGCTTGGATCCATAGCTGGTAAACCATGCCGGTTCGGATCCGATATCGGATCCATAACCCACAGGTTGCAGACAAATGAATACACCTACTCAGATGGAACGTTATGGTGAGTACATAACTTCTAAGTAAAATGAGAGACCACTTCAAGTGGCAATCCTATGATATGTCCTATTGTACAAAAAAGGTTTTATGACCTTATTCTAATGGATTCTCCCAGTCCTTCTGCCATTACTCCTATCCAACCTGCATTCTTGGATGCCTTTGCCTCAGCCTCCATTAGACCAAACTCCCAACCTGCAGCCCTGCGTAGAGCAGACAGACTCTATAAAGTCCCTAAAATGGAGACATTTCTCTTTAAGTGCCCTCCTGCTGATCCTGCCACTCTATCCATCTCTACGGATAGGGCCACCAAGCTCCTGCCTACCACTACTATCCTCCCTGCTGATAATACAGCAAGACCATGGAGAGGTTGGGGAAGAAAATTTATACTTCTGCTACCCTCTTATTTAGAGCCACCAACTACCAAACTCATATGACCAAATACTCCTTAGCTCTGCTGGACAAAGCCATTAAAGATTTAGATGACATCCCTGACTGTGCAGCCAAGGCCTCCTTGATTTCACTAATAGCACTCATCTCCCAAGTGAATAGACACTGCTTGAGATGCAGTTATGATGCAGCTGAAGCCTCAGCCAGGTCAGCTGCATCAGCTTCAGTACTAAGGAGGCACTTGTGGCTGTGATTACAGCCTCTCCCACATGACTTCAGGGCCAAATTCCTTCACGCAACTTTGGATCACTCAGCCCTTTTTGGTGCAAAAGTGGCTGACCTATTCAAATCCTTATAACAGAAAGGAAAATAATTACACAACCTAAAACATATCCTGGTCTCTCCTATTCCCAAGTTCCAGAGGAAGTACCCGGCAAAGATCCAGTTTATCAGGAATACCTCCAGGTCTGCAGCTCCCCAGTCTAGAAGACCCCCTAGAAGACAGCCTCCTCAGGCTAGCCCTTTGCAGTCTTCCAGCCAAAGGCCCCCTTTCCTGATAGGGCAGATTGTGTCTGACAGCCTGCCAAAATTTCAACCCCCACCTCCCCCATCTATTCCCCCTTCTGCCCGTCTCTCTCATTGTCTCCCTGCATGGTCACTCATTACCACAGACAAGTGGGTTCTGTCCATCATACAAGATGGCTACTTCATGTCCTGAATCACCCCTCCATCAAGACTGGGCATACCACAGCCTCCCCCAGTCAACTACCCCTCCTTCATCGGGTTTTGCAAACCCTGCTACTACAGGGCACCATAGAAGCAGATGTTCTTCGTGTTTCACTGTTGCAGTCATCACATTTGGGTTATCTGCTTGCAGTAGCCCTCAGTTGGCCTGATTAACAAAGTCTTGGGTCCTGCGTCGGTTGCTGTCCCTTCTTCCTTGACATCAGGTAGTCAGGGATATAAAACATTCAGCTGATGCCATTACATCAGTCTTTCTTGCCATGCGGTGCCCGAAGCAGAAGCAGTTCGCAAGTGCTGGTCAGCCGACTCCTGAAACTTTCATTTTCAACTTTCAGAACCGAAGTCTTCAACTAAAGCTAAGTACCCCATTGGGGAAACTTTTTCTTGCTCTAATCCGATGTCAGTAAAAGTGAATAATTGCATTTCTTGTGGAAAGCAAATACCTTATAAAGATTTTCATTCATACTGTATTCCTTGCCTAGGCCCTGACCATGACGTACCTCGCTGTCGGTTTTGTGCCTTATTTATTAAACAACGAACTATCCGTCGGTATATTTTCGCTTCTAAATATTTTGGTGCTCAGTTCAATTATCCAGGTATGTCTTCGGTAAGCCATCCAACTACCGACATTCCGAAAAAACGCAAAGATAAAGACAGAGACAGGCCGCCTAGCTGCTGACAACGCTTCTCCTAAGCCAGTCGCCAGTTCGCCGGTACTCGGTGAGGCACTTTCGCAGCCCCTGATACCCACTTCTTCAGATTTGCAGGTCTCTACTGAGACCCATTCGGAGTCCAGTATGCAGCGAGATGCTTCAACTGTGGAACCTGTGGATGTCTGTACCTTGGATTGGTCCAGAGCCGCTGTGCGGGCAACGGCTTCTGAGGGTGTATTCAGGCCTACTGACTTGCATATCAAACCGATGCCTTCTTCTTCTTCAAGGCCTAAAACTCAAATCATGCCTAGAAAACCGATGCCCAGACCACATGGTCAGGCGTCTATGCCTAAAAAACAAATGATAAGAATGGCTGAAGACCTTATTACTTTAATCAGGGGAAGCCAACCTTCCCCCTCTAAGAGACCTAGGACTGAGTTTGCTTGTGATACTTATGACCAGGATTCTGAAATTTCTGTTTCCTCTGATGACCAGGATTTACCCTTATCTACCTTTGAGGATTCTGATGCTGAGGACTCTATTCCTTCTGCCCCCCCCCCCCAAGGATTTCTGTTTTGGTGAAACCTTGCATACTCTTAGGGAGCATTTTCATTGGGAAAGTCAGGATTTCTCTGATTCTAAAAAGAGGCTTAGGGATTTCTTACTCCTGCCCCAGCACAGGCCTTTAGCTATCCCATCTGTACGGGACAGAGTTGATGATGCCTTTTCAGAATCTAGCCTGACTCTTTACTTCCTGCTCCCAGAAAACCTGATAGATATTACAGGGTTCCTGACTCTCACAAGTTCCTTTTCAAAAATCCTACTGTGGATCCTGAGATCATTTCACAGGGACCCAAGGGCATTAAAGCTACTACTGCCAAAAATCTTACCCCTCTGATACTCCAGGGCACTGGATAGATGTGGTAAGAAGGTATACACTTCTGCAACATTGGCCATTAGGGCTTTAAACTGCTAGTTTCATATGTTAAAGTATCAGCAGCATATTATTGGATTACTTAAACAGAAAACAATGTTGATTCCTGATTGTGCTGAAAATAAGGATTTACAGGATTTAATGCATTCTGCTGAACAGGTTGTAAAACATACTTTGCAATGTGGTTTTGATTCACTAGAGGCATTTTGCAGGGCTGTTGTCACTGGGTCTGTACTTAGAAGGCATGCTTGGCTTAAGGAGCAATCCTTGCCAGATCATGTTAAAGCTAAATTAGTGGATGCTCCCTTAAATCAGGACTGCCTGTTTGGCAACAAGGCAGAAGAAGTTCTTAAAAAGATGGAGGAAAAAGCTAAATCTATGCAAACTGTTAAAGATTTCTTACAAGTACAACCTCCAAGATTTAGTACGCATCGGCCTTCTAAGAATTGGTCCTTTCCTGCCTCTTCCAGGCCTTCTCAGTCCAAACCCAGATCCAGCAGAGCTCCCAGGCTTCAGTCCCAGGGCATGCACAGGACTAAGCAGTGGGGGGGGGCCCACTTCCAAATCTGGGAGTAGTAAAACTCCCCCCTGTGGTAAACTTTCTCAATGACTTAACTTTAAAACTTCCAAGCACTTCTGAACTGACTGCCCCTTTGGGGGAAAAGATTGCTCTACATGCAAAAATCTGGGAACTCATTACCCAGGACAAATGGGTTTTAAATATAGTTTCCCAAGGATACAGATTTCACTTCCATACGTTACCAGCCCCAGACAGTTGGCCAGCTCTACCCCCAAATCAGTGGGCAGAGGCTCAAAAGCAAGTACTCTCTCTCTTAAGCATAAAGGCAATTCAAACTGTACCAGAAGAGGAAAAGGGACAAGATTTCTACTCAAGACTTTTCCTGGTACCCAGAAAAGACAACTCATGGCATCCTATCCTGGACCTGTCTACTTTAAACACTTTTTTGGTGATTCCAAAATTCAAGATGCCAACTCTTCACCAGTTGCTTCCTATGCTAGGCAGAGATGCCTGGCTGGCAACACTCAATTTAAAGGAAGCATACCTGCACATCCCAATCAGGGAATCTTGCAGAAGATACCTATGCTTGAAAGCACTATCAGTTGTCTGCACTGCCCTTTGGCTTATCTACTGTGTCCAGGGTACTCACAAAATGCCTAGCTGCAGTCATTGCATTTTGCAGGCAAAGAAATATTCAAATATACCCATACCTGGACGATTGTCTAATTCAGGCAGAAAGTCAGGACATACTTTTGAATCATCTGGCTTTTGTACAAAGGGTGCTAACTTGCTGGGGTACACCATAAACGAAAAGAAATCACACCTGGTACCCTGTCAACAAATTATATTCCTGGGAGCAAGCTTGAATACAACTTCCCAGATGGCTTTCCTCATGCCAGAGAAACTAATTTGTTTGACAGCCTACTTCAAACTAGTGGCCACAAAAACCCTGCTATCTTCAAAACAAATACTGCAAGCCTTGGGGTTCATGGCCTCCTGCATTCTTCTAATTCCATATGCAAGACTGCATATAAGGAAACTACAATGGTACCTAAAAAGCCTATGGTGTCAACATTCTCAGGATCTCGAAGCAATGATTCCTATCATACTTTGCCTACGGTTAGCATTCCTTTGGTGGGCAGAGGCCTGCCACCAAAACAAGGGACTACCATTCACTCTACCCCCTGCCACCCAAACCCTAACAACAGACGCATCAGACTGTGCATGGGGGGCTCACCTGGCAGGCTAGTGCATTCAGGGCAAATAGAGCCCAAGTCAAATGCACCTGCATATGAATCAAAAAGAAATGGTAGCTGTACAGAATGCTCTGACAGCCTTCAAGGACCACATTCTTCCAGGACAATTAATGGTAAAGACGGGCAACACCACTATTATGTGGTACATAAACAAGCAGGGGGGTACCCATTCTTACCCCCTCTGCAGACTAACCATGGCACTGTGGAACACAGCCTTGAGCTACGAAGTACATCTACAGGCTTAATTCCTGCCAGGAAAACTAAATACACTGGCAGATGGACTAAGCAGAAACCTCATGGACCCACACGAGTGGAAACTGGAACCAAAGACTTTCAACATGCTGACAAACAAATGGGGGGGCCCATATATAGACCTGTTTGCCTCCCCCCAGAACTACCAATTGGACAAATTTTGCACAAGGACTCCCCACAAACAAGCTTGGAAAGTGGATGCTGTGTCCTTCATCTGGAAAAAACATGTCAGTTTATGCCTTTCCTCCTCTGCCTGTCATCTCCAAAGTACTTCTAAAGATCAAGCAGGACAAACCAAGGATGATGATTGCACCAGACTGGCCACACCAACACTGGTACCCCTCTTGCGCTGTGTATCACTGTTGGCTCCATGGCACCTGCCTCAGACCCCTACCCTGTTGTCTCAGCAGGAGAATCAGATTCTGCACCCTCAGCTTTAATCCCTTAACCTAGCAGCCTGGCTAATTCCCTAACCTCTCCTTTACCATCCCTCAGTAAACAAGTAATGGATATCATTTTAGAGGCAAGGAGGCCTAGTACTAGAAAATCTTATGCTGACAAATGGAAAAGATTCTGTGCCTGTAACCAATCTCAAGGGATGGGCACAGCAGCGCCCAACTTACCTCAGATTCTTCAATACTTAACTGAGATGCTTCACAAGGGCCTTTCTTTTTCCTCCATCAAAATTCACGCTTCAGCCATTTCAGCTCATTATAACACAGAGCCTCCCCTCTTCTCTCATCCACTGCTCAGGCAGTTCCTCAGAGAGGCCAAAAATTTAAGACCACACAGGAGAGCCCCTACTCCAGCCTGGGACCTTAACTTTATATTGGCAAAACTCACTCTTCCTCCTTTTGAGCCAGCTGCTAGTGCAGATTTAAAATTCTTTTCTTTGAAAACAGCCTTCCTTTTAGCAATCACTTCTCAAGAAGGGTATCTGAATTACAGGCTCTTATGGCAGTGGAGCCTTTTATCATCTTTCATGTGGATAGGGTGTCTCTCAGAACCAAACCCTCCTTCATGCCCAAGGTGGTATCCAGTGTGGCTCTTAATCAGTCCATTCATTTGCCAGCCTTCTTTCCTAATCCACAGAACAAAGGGGAATGGATACTGCACTCCTCAGATGTGCACAGATAACTTAGATTTTACTTGGACAGGACTAAACCTCAAAGGAAATCTGAACAACTGTTGGTGGCATTTGCTGCAGGGGCAGAAGGGATGGCTATTTCAAAGCAAACCATTTCTAAATGGATAGGCCATTGCATTCATTTCTGCTATAAGCACCATGGAAAACCTATCCCACAGGGGCTCAGATCCCATTCAACCAGGGCTGCATCTACCTCTACAGCCATTCTCAGAGGTGTCCCTACCAGGGACATCCTAGATGCTGCTACCTGGAGTTCAGTACATACTTTCATCAAGCATTACCATTTGCCAATTTTCTCTAAATCCAGAGCTGGCTTTGCCACTGCAGTCTTGCAGGGCCTTATAGCTGGTCCTAATGCTATCTAAAGTCCTCCTCCCATCCTTAGCTTTGGTAACCTACCTAAATGTGATGACTGCAACAGTGAAACACGAAGAACATAGTACAGTTGTGTACACTTATAAATGTAGATGTTTGAGTGTATTCACTCTTGCAGTTCTGGTTACCCTCCCTCCAGCCCCCTGACTTCTTTTGGCTATGCCTCTACTATCCTTTACTATGCTTAAAAGCTTTTTGGTGTATTTGCTTTTTTGTTGGCGGTATAACCTTAGATATATATATATATATATATATATATATATATATATATATATATATATATATATATTTTTTTTTTTTTTTATTGCTTCCCATTAAGGGGGCACCTGACATCTGAGGCAAGAAAAACTGATGTAATGGCATCAGCTGCATGTTTTATACCCCTGACTACCTGACGTCAGTGAAGAAGAGACAGCAACCGACGCAGGACCCAAGACTTTGTTAATCAGGCTGACTGAGGGCTACTGCAAGCAGATAACCCAAATGTGATGACTGCAACAGTGAATACATTGGAACATCTACATTTATGGTAAGTGTACACAACTGTACTTTCCTGCACAAGCAAAAAGAAAAGGATTCTACTCCAGAATCTTTTTGGTACCCAGAAAAGAAGGGCCATAGAGACCGATTCTAGACCTCTCATGCCTTAACCTCTTCCTAAAAGTTCCTACTTTCAGGATGCTCATCCTAACTACTCTCTTTCCACTCATCCTCCCACAGGGTTTCATGGCAACCTTGGACATAAAGGATGCTTACCTTCACATACCTATAAAGCCCGCCTTCAGGAAATATGTGAGATTCCTGGCAGGCTCATCTCACTTTCAGTTCTGTGCCTTGCCCTTTGGGCTTTCTAGTGCCCCCAGGATATTTACAAAATACGTGGCTCCAGTCATCGCCTAGTGCGAGGAAAAGGGAATTCAGGTTCCCCTTACCTAGACAACCTCCTAATCCAGGCAAAAGACAAGAAAACTCTCCTCCGCCACTCCTGGGACCTTCTGGTAATCCTACAGTCTCTAGGACTCATAACCAACTTCCCAAAATCCC
Organism: Protopterus annectens; assembly: GCF_019279795.1. NCBI lineage: Eukaryota > Metazoa > Chordata > Ceratodontiformes > Protopteridae > Protopterus > Protopterus annectens. The sequence continues at coordinate 539,323,478 of NC_056736.1, forward strand.
ACCTCAACCCCAAGCAGAATATTGTCTTCCTGGATTACAGGATCAAGACAGACCTCATGAAGGCCTTTCTTCCAGCAGAAAAGGTGGTATCCCTCCAAAACCACCTTCTTACTGCTCTAAAGTCAACAGAACTGACTGCAAGACAATTTCTGAGGTTTCTAGGTTACCTGGTAGCTGCCATTCCCATGTTGCCCCTAGCAAGGATGCACATGAGAAAACTTCAGTGGTACCTCTGGTTGGTGTGGACCCAACACTCCCACCCTCTAGAATTCAAGATCCCGCTACTCCCCTGCTTGCATCAGGAACTGAGATGGTGGGTGGCTGAGGTAGTCCAAAACCCAGGACTGCCCCTACAAACACCCTCTCTCTCCCAGACCATGTACACAGATGCCTCAGATCTGGGCTGGGGAGCGACTCTGGGGAAAAAGGGAAGTGCAAGGTTTGTGGACAGACAGACAAACAAGATCCCAGAAACGTGTGAGAAATGAGAACCATCCTCCTTGCTTTTCAGGCCTTCCAGCCCTACCTAGAACAGGGCCCTTTAAAGATATTCACAGAAAACATCAGTCTTGTGGTATCTCAAGAAGCAGGGAGGGACCAAATCTTACCTTCTATGCAGACTAGCTCTGGGGGCATGGGAACTGGCTACCTCACAGGGGATCACCCTTCAGGCAGCCTACATCCCATCCCTGCACAACTCCAAGGCAGATTACCTACGCAGAACTATTTCAAACAACCACGAATGAATGCTGCAAAGAGATGTTTTCCTGACTATGGTCCACAGGTGGGGTATTCCACAAATAGATCTGTTCGTCTCTTCCATAAACAGGCAGCTTCCTGGCAACTGCACCAGGAGACCAGACCTCAAGGCATTAGCAACAGATGCCTTCTCAATAACCTGGAAGGGGAAATTCCTGTATGCATTCCCCATTCTCATTGATACAAAGGGTCCTGCTGAAAAATTCAGCAGGACGCTCCCAAAATCATGCTGGTGACTCCCTACTGGCCAAGACAGCACTGGTTCCCTCTTCTTCTTCACCTGTCCAAGGGCATTCACCACAAGTTACCCCCTTCAGTGGACCTGCTCACACAAAACAAGGGGACTCAGATGCACCCACTGTGGCCGTCCATGCACCTCACCCTGTGGCTGATAGAATTCTGATCCCCTTCAAACACCTATATAATGAGGATGTGCTCACTATCCTGTAGGAGGCCAGGAAACCCAACACAAGGAAGTCCTATCTCTCAAAATGGAAAATGTTTTCTATTTGGTGTCATAATAGACAGTTGGACTCACAGGAAAGTGATATGCCTCTCATCTTGTCATACCTGTGTGAACTCATGCAGACATGGTTGTCTTACTCATCTCTGAAGGCACACCTGTCTGCTGTGTCTGCCTGCCTCCCCCTGGATCCACCCCTTGCATCCAGACTACCTTCCAAACTTTTCCTCAAAGGTGTATTACACTTAAGATCACCCAGGAAACCATCTACCCCTCCCTGGGACCTAAACTATGTTCTAGAAAAACTCACTCTAGCCCCTTCTGAGCCAGCAGAAAAGGCCTGCTTAAAATTTTGCAGATGGAAAACTGTTCTGCTGGTAGCTTTGACTTCCACCAGAAGTGTGACAGAATTGCAAGCTCTTATGGCTGCACCACCTTTCCTAATCTTCCACCTGGACAGGGTGACCCTCAGGACAAACCAGTCATTCATTCCCAAAGTAGTGAATGACCAATCCTTGAACTAGCCCATCCACCTGCCCACCTTCTTCCCTAATCCACAAGGAGATAGTGAGTGAGTGCTACAGTCCCTAGATGTCCACAGGCAACTTAGGTTTTATCTTCATAAAACCAAACCCTTTAGGAAATCAGACCAGCTGTTTTGTCTCCTTTCACCCCAGGGCCTTGGGAAAGCTGTGAGCTAACAGACCATTTCGGCCTGGATCTCCCGGGCCATTTCCTTCTGCTACCTACACCATGGCAAGACCTTGCAGGGCAATGTCAAGGCCCACTCCACCAGAGCAAATGGCCTCTTCTGGAGCCTTCTTTAAAGGGTTAGACACCAACTCCATACTTGAGGCAGCCACTTGGTCCTCAGTTCTCACCTTCACCAAACGCTACAAACTGGACCATATCTCCAGAGCCAGGGTGGGGTTTGCCAGGGCTATCATTACATGGATTCCTGGAAACTTCTTCTAGGCCACCTCCCAATCCTAAGTGAGCTTTTGCACTCACCCACAAGTAGAATACTGCAACACTGGAGTAGAAGGACATAGGAAAGTTGTGTAAAATCTTACCATAACCATAGATGTCCTTCTCTTCCATGTTGCAGTATTCCTTCCCACCCAACTTCCCCACTTGTATGACTGCACTTGTTCTCTGGGCTGATATATTGGACAGGCTATGCCCTTACAGGACTGGCTCCGACTGGGGCTTTTACTGTGTTCTGAGGGCTGGTGCATGCAGACGTCACTTTTATAGCCCACATTCCTGCAGCCACATCAGATGTCCGACGCACCAAGATGGACTGAAAATGTTTGGAAACCTGGCTGGACAACTGGAGAGGAACAAGGGTAAACCCACAAGTAGACTACTGCAACATGGAAGAGAAAGGACATCTATGGTTATGGTAAAATTTTACAGAGCTTTCCTTTATGTTCGCACATCCCTCTTATTGTAGCATGGGTAGATGTACAGCACTTGAGGAAGAAGCCTAATGCTTTGCAGACTAGCTGGACGTACGGTATCCTTGGCAGGATACATCTAATATTGTAATAACTACTGCAACAGTAATCTACTCAGACATCCACTGTTATAGTAAGTAAACTTACACAGCTGTACTTTATGCAGTTAAAGGAAAAGAGAAGGAGGTGGGATATCAGTGGTGTGTGAATGAAGAGGAATGGGTGGTAGAGAATGTAATGGAGTATGTAGGAAGTGCAGAAAAGCAGTTTTAACCAGTAGAAATAATGGAAGGAATTTGGCATAAGAAAAGATGCTCGGCGAGGCTAGGAATCTGGTCATTCACGGAAACCCTTTGAATGAAACCAAAATATCAAGGAGCATTTAAGGAAAGGTAGAATTAGGGCAACAGCACAGTGGTTGTGGTAGAAATGTAAATTTGAACACATAAACAAGTCTAATTACAATATTTGGTATTTAGCAACACTTTTTTTGTTGAAGGAACATAGGAGGTATTTATGTTCCCCAGAGTGCCTCAGCTGAGCAGTCTATTGAACATTTATGGACTGTGTATTCTGTTAGATTTCTTCTGTATTTTCTTTGCATGTAAAGAATTGCGAATAAAGCCTGTATTTTCTCTACATGTAAAGGTTTATGAATGAAAGCCTTGTTTATTATGCATTTTGGTGCATCTGCTTGAGAAGGCATGTAGATATATGTATGTCTGCCTGAAGATTAATAAAAAGGATGTACTAGAAATGGTCCTTCTATCTGCTGTGCCTGCATTATCTGTGTCTCTGTGTGCTAGTGCATCCTCTGCCTGGTATTTTTTACCTCAGCTTCTGCTATTGTTGGGCAGAACCTGCACTTAACCACTTCCACTGCTTCTCCCTTCCTTACTTGTTGTTCTCTTATTCTGCTTCCTTTTTCATAGCCAGTGTTCTCTTTCCACTCCCTCAGTAATGATACTACACATGCCCTCCATATTTCAGAAGTTTCTCTATTAATATATTAATATAGCAGCATTCAGAATGTCTTTCCAGCTTCCAGATTCTACTTGTTTGAAGCAATAATCCTGCCACTTAATTCATTTTATAGTTTTCTTTTTTTTATTGTTGTTAGTACTTTAAAAAAACTTGTGTGTGTGTGTGTGTGTGTGTGTGTGTGTGTGTGTGTGTGTGTGTGTGTGTGTGTGTGTGTGTGTATATATATATATATATATATATATATAATATAGATGTATATACACTTATACACACACACACACATATATATATATATATATATATATATATATATATATATATATCTATCTATATATATATATATATATATATATATATATATATATATATATATATATATATATATATATATATATACAGGTTGATGGGCTGGTCAAAATTAATCTTTTAAGTCATAAACTGGGCTCATAGAGACCTGTAACAAGACATACTGTAACAGTACATTCATTTTAAAATAGGCGAATTTTCAGCATTTTCACACTAAAAATATTATTAACATGACGTGTTATATAACAGTTTACATACTGAAGAGTAAGATAGGAGGAGAGGCAGACAGAGTATTGAAACTTAATTAATTGCAGTTATATACATGTGTACACATCCATGCAAGACAAGTGGAACAACCATGTTGAGAAATTAATTATAATGAGAGCTAGTATCACATAATGAATAACCCAAACTGTTATATAGTCTCTATGAAACATGTGCAAGCAGGTGAATTTTCAGGGTGTTTTTTGATCTTGGTTTTAAATGCTGTTGAAATGTTCGATTTTCTGACATCAGTGAAAGTATGATTCCTTATGGCTGGGGCAGTTTTGGAGAAAGCCTTCTCCCACACAGTATTTCCTTGACACCGTATGAGTTCACAACCTTGTTCTCTGGTGGTTAATAGCGAATTAAGCTGGGGGCTACACTGCATGTACTAAAATAAGAGTGTTGAGTAGTATAGTGGCCTTTATTTATACAGGGAGATAACCGAATTTTCTGAGAGGTCACAGTGATGGATCCGACTGCTAGCCAATAAAGCAAAGCAACATATCTTGTTTTTGGACATTTTGATAAAATGAATATTGCAAGATAAATGAAAGATTACAACTGGTAGAGCATAGCTGAGTGCAGGTAGTAGTACGTTTTATGTTTTTGCTTGTTGTGCTGTTGGGGAAAGTAAGTGAGACATTCTACAGCATAGTTTTAATTAACCCATGACTTTATTAGTGGTGAGTTCAATGTGTTGTTCATAGGTTCATAGGTTCATAGGTTCATACTAGGCTATCTGCCCAAGGGCATTTATAAGCCTAGCCCATAGTTATGTGGCTTTCGCCACCCCTTTAGTTTGAATAAAAACTATGCCTATCATTTTGCTGTGCCTCTGTCAAGCAGTGACGCTGAAGTAATCCCTGGGGTATATCTGCAATCTCCCATCCATTGGTCAAGATTCCTCTTGAACAAGACCAGAGAGGTGCTCTGCCTCACATGTACCGGGATTTTGTTCCACAGCATAGGGAGTCTCTGGGTGATGAATCTGTCCCTCCAGCACGTTCTATTTATAACCGTGTCAAGGTTTAAGTCTCTTGTGGTTCTGAGGGATCTAGATTTTTGAGGTGAAGCATATTCATCAAATCTGGGTTTGACATGGCCTTATATGTCAGGCACAGGTCACCGAGACTGAATAGAGCTGGAGTTCTTTCAGTCGGGCAGCATAAGACATATTTTGAGACCCTTTATCCTTTTGGTGAGGAACTTTTGGGGCCTTTCAAGCTGCAGCAGGTGTCTGGTCAGATACATCAATCATTGGGTGATATAGTCAACCTGGGGATCTCTGATGACTTTTCAGTGGATTGCCACTAGCCTTGTTTTTCCCAAAGGGTATGACTATGCATTTTTGGCGTTTAACTTCAGGCCATGGCTCTGGCACCAGTTATCCATTTCTGTGAGGCCCTTCTGGAGGATATCTGTGTCAGATGTGTTTCGACTATGGCGCCTAGTTTGCAGTCATCTGCAAACTTTGTCAGCCATAACCCTCCTGTGTTTGCTTGTACTTCAGAAAAGTAGATGCGAACAAGAGTGCTGAGCCCTGTGGGACACCACTTGTGACAGGCTTTGAGTCTGACATGGCTCCAGCAACTCTGACCCTGTGGGTTCTGTCACTTAGCCAGTTTGCAACCCATCTTGTGATGTATGGGTTTACATTCAAGCTGATGAGTTTTCGATGATACCTGAGTGGGGTATTGTGTGAAGGCCTTTGCCAGGTTGAGGTAGGCTGTATGGACTGCCTTTCCTCATCAATGGCCTTGGTGACTGTCTCAAAAGTCAACCAAGTTTAAGAGGCAGGATCTGCCTTTGACAAAGCCAAACTGAGTTGGATCCAAAGTCTGCAAGTTCCCTATGTCTTTATTTATGAGTTCCATTATGATCCTCTCCATGGCTTTGCAGATAAGGCTTGTAATTTCCAGGGTCTGTGGAGGCACCGCCCTTATGAAGTGGGACCACAGTCGGTGCGCGCCCCCTTTTTGGTGCGTATCCTGAGGTGAGGCTAAGATTAAACAGCTGTCCTAACTGTGGGTTTAATTCCTCATTGAGTTCATGAAGCACAGCCGGGGACACCATCCGTCCCATGGATGCTGTGTTTTGCCTTAGTGAGGGCAGTTCTCACAGATGTTTGGGGGCTACAATCCTCTGGAATAGATATCTCCTTTGGGGAGGGGAGAAGTTTGCACTGAACCTGTCAGCCAGTATGTTGGCAATGTGTGTAGGTTCAGTAATTTTCACATCATTTTGAACTAATTCTGAGCATATCTGGGAGTTTCCCTAACATAGCTAAAGAAGGCCTTATGATTCTCTTTAGAGTCCTTGGCGATTTTCTCTCAAAATTTGCCTTGGATGATTTTATGAGAGCTCTTAGTTTTTACTTATAATGACAAGGATTTTGCTCTATCTTCTTCCTCCTTTTGTTGTAGAGCTTGTTTATGGCTGGGGTCCACCAGACTGGACGCTTGCCTTTGGTACAGAGAGTCTTAGTTTTGTTTGGGATTGCCTGATCCATGCAGTCCTGTAGGTGCTGGTAGAAGGCATTTGTAAGTGATTCAGCGGTTTGAGTAATGTTTACCACTGGCTCAGGGGCCTTAAAGGAGACCACACTAGTTTTAGTTTTTCACTGTGGTCTTTTGTTTCAGGTGGGGGCGGGATGAGGACCTCCAGCGAGATTAGTTTATGATCTGATCTCACCAGTGAGGGGATGTTTGTTTGTTTGAAGGATAAGTTGGATTCTATTACAAGTCCTAAATACATTTGATGCACACTTTTGGTAATGGAGTCCCATGAATATCTTTCACTCGTTAGTAACGGAAGTTTACTTAGAAGTCATATTTCAAAGATCATAAAGCTGATTTGGATGATTCTCAGTTGATTAGCTGTGTTTCATTACTTAAGCTGGTGGAAGTAATTCTGATGTTTTTTCTGTTTGTGAGTTGGAGGATTTGTCCATGTGTGGTAAATATGTTGTCTGCACAGAGAACCAGCTTTAATGTGTTAAATCATTCAGGACAAGTGAGAATCACAGTAGGCCCAGTACTGATCCCTGAGGAATGCCACATGCTGAACTGTCCTTTTTGCCGAGGAGACCATTAGCAAGAACCTGGAATGCTCTATGTAACGCTTGAGCTTTAAGATTGTGTTTTCTCCAGAATGAAAACTGTGAAGTTTTTTGAGTAATAATGTGTAGTTAACAGTTTTGAATGCCCATCTCATGTCAGTAAATATACATGATGTAACAGTGCCCATTATTCATGCTGTTAAATATAGTAGTGGGTTACTGTTTATCAGGGCTATGATTTTCCTACATCTATTACAAAAGCAATCAATGCTGTTCATTACACAGAAGACTTGAGTTGTTGATATGGGTCAGTAATTGCTTGTAAGCTAATGTTTTGAATATTTTGTTAATGGGGCAGATGCTGTGTCAGTAGGTCTGTAGTCTTTTGTGCCTTCCAGTACACAGATTTGGAGAAGATGTACAATACAGCTATGTTTTAATGCTGATGTTACTATGCCAGTAGTTGATGATAAGTTAAATGTTTAAGGGTGGTGATATTTTATGTGAGGCTAGTCTAAGCATAGCCGGTTTTAGGCACCAGCGAACCCTGCGGTCGCTGGGGGCCCCCAACCACAGCAAGTTATCTTACCTTGATATTTTGTCACGTCTGTTAAACCAATGAAAGCTAGTACAGCAGTCATGCATACTTAATAAACCACAATGGTAATAACTCCTATTTATATCTCCCTTAAAATTCTGGTTGTAGTAACAGTGTTTTGTCAAGTAACAGGCATCAGAATTCCATTAAATATTTTACCACTGACATAGTGCCCCTGGCTTAGTTAAACCCTGCTTTTGGACATTTTCTACACTAAAACTAACTACATAGCCAGCTTTAGGTCCCTGCAAAACCATGGCTGCAGGGGGCCCCCTTAATCATCTTTGACATTGTGGGGGCCCCACAAAAGCTGCTGCTGGTTGGGGAAAAATGAGGAAGAAAAAATGTATTAATTTCCTAAGTATGCTCTTTAACATGAACAGGGCCGAGTTATGGCCCTGTTAGGATGAAGATCATAATGAACATGAACAATATAAGCACTAGAGGGATCAGCAGCTCAGAGTAACTTACCTCAGTGCAAACTTTGATTTTAAGAAGAGCTTATGCTTCCGATCATCAGGGATAGTTTCTCTTTCAGGTAGTTTTATAAATAATACCAGAACACCAGATACTATAACTCTCAATTTATTTGCTTAAGAATTCAGTACAATCCCAAAAATAATAGACTAAAGGCTCAGAATCAGGAATATGTTTAAATATTACTCTGATGCACCTAAAAAGTTACTAGAATAACATATTTTGCATCAACATGTATTTTTGGACAATACATATAAAACTCAGATACCTGGATTGATTGAATGTTTGTAATTCTGAATGATTTACCAGCAAATCAGACTTTTTACGAAGGACAAAGCAAAAGTATGAACAAAATCAGGGAAGGTCTGTGAAATCAGGAACAGTGACAGGTATGTGAAATCAGGGACAGTGACAGGTATGTGAAATCAGGGACAGTGACAGGTATGTGAAATCAGGGACAGTGACAGGTTTGTGAAAGCAGGGACAGTGACAGGTCTGTGAAATCAGGGACAGTGACAGGTCAGTGAAGTCAGGGACAGTGACAGGTATGTGAAAAGCAGGGACAGTAACAGGTATGCATCACTCCTCAATGAGATAAATCTTACCCCTTCTGCTGTTTGACGACTGCTAAACAGCAGTGACTGATCTGGTGTGGCAGTACCACTGTTGCACAATCTGTTGCTATTTGCTGAAATTAAGTACAAAACTCGTACTGCTGTGGCTTATGTGTGTGTGTGTGTGTGTGTGTGTGTGTGTGTGTGTGTGTGTGTGTGTGTGTGTGTGTGTGTCTGTGTGTGTGTGTGTGTGTGTGTGTGTGTGTGTGTGTGTCTGTCTGTGTGTGTGTGTGTGTGTGTGTGTGTCTGTCTGTCTGTGTGTGTGTGTGTGTGTGTGTGTGTGTGTGTGTGTGTGTGTGTGTGTGTGTGTGTGTGTGTGTGTAAAAAATATCCCTGATTTTTATATGTGCACGCACCCAATAATGCCAGGACACAGACATTATTCTTCTGGGTATCAGTAAAAAATGTACCTAACAAGTAATTAGATTTCAAAAGTAAGACATAACATATATCACAGAACATTCAGACACTTACATATTCTTGGGGTCTGGTAGCCCCCACTCACCAGACTGTCTAAATGGATAATGGGGACTCCCTTAATCATCATTGAATCTGTGGAGGCCCCCACCAAAGCTGTTGCTTGTTGGAGAAAAATGTATCAATTTTCTGAATACGCTGTTTAACCTAAATGGTGCTGAGATATGACCCTTTTAGGAAAAAGCTGACCTCTGTTTACAGCCACACCCATTCTAAAACCAGTCCTGCTTCCAATGTGAGCGTACAGAAATCTGCTACAGGATGTCCTTCAAGAATGCAACTGCAGTCCTGATATATGGGTTGTCCTGCCTCAGGCAGCCCTTCGGTCGGCCGGATTCCAAAGTCTGGGTCCGGCGTCGGCTGATGTCGCCTCCTCCCCGACGTCAGAGCGGCTGGGGTATAAAGGCATCAGCCGGCGCCATCTTCTTCAGTCTTTCTTGCCGTGCGGTGCCCGAAGCAGAAGCAGTTCGCAAGTGCCGGTCGGTCAGCTCCTGTGTTTTCAGTTACCAAAGTCATCTAAAAAGCTAAGTACCCAGAACATTTTTCTTGCCTCAGCCGATGTCAGAACAAATTGAGAAAGTTAATAATTGTTTGTCTTGTGGTAAACAAATACCTCATAAGGACTTCCATTCTTACTGCCTCCCTTGCCTGGGCCCAGACCACGACGTCTCAGCCTGTGCCACCTGTGCTTGCTTTAATAAGCGCACTCTCAGGTGCCGGGCAGAATTTGCTGAAAACTTTTTTGGTGAATCCTACTCTTACACCATGCCGTCGGAACAACCGACAGCACAAACTACCAAAAAACGTAAGGACAGGGACCGACACCCTCGGCCCGAGTCTTCTACCGATACTACTCCTAAGCCCTCCGCAAATGCTTCGGTCCCTTCGGAAGCGGTTATTGTACCGCTCCAGCCCGACGACACCGCATTAACACGTTCTTCGGTCCCGGAGCCTACACCGGTGCCGGTTGTTGATTTTCCTCCAGAAACCGAAGTTCTCGATCTACCCAACACCATTCCTGTTGACAAGGTTACCCCTGCACGTGGGGCAGCTAGGCCTCCTGTATCCATGTCCATTAAGGCCTTTGCACGTGCTAAGGCCGCCAGCCAGGCCAAGGCCCATCCTAAGCCTGCCTCACAGGCCCCTTCTTCTGATAGACAGATCATGTCTCTTGCTGCAGATCTAATCTCTCTTATCAGGGGGTCTCAGCCCCATCCAGACAGAAGTTCTCAGCCACCTGCAGAAAAAAGGCCAAGAACTGAGCAGGCTGATGACCTCTCTTCAGATGAAGCCTCTGGGGTTTCAGAGCATTCAGATACCCAAGAAGAATCCTTCCAAGCCTATGAAGACTCTGATGCTGCGGAATCAATTCCCTCTGCCTCTCCTCCGGAGGATTTTTCTTTCGGTGAAGCCCTCCACTCCATGAGGGAACATTTTAAGTGGCAGGGTCAGAAATTTTCTGATTCTAGGAAAAGGCTCCGTACTTTCCTCAAGTTACCCCAGCACAGGCCTTTGGCTATCCCGCCAGTTTTGGATGTCCTGGATGATGTATTTTCAGACTCCAGTGCTTCACCTGATTCTCTCCCTCCTGCTCCTGTCAAGCCAGACAGATATTACAGGGTCCCTGACACTCACAAGCATTTCTTTAAGGCCCAAACTGTGGATCTAGAAACTGTTTCACAGGGCCCCAAAGGAGTGGCTTCTTCCTAGGCCAAAAATCCACTACCAGCTGACAGGGAAGCAAGGTCCCTGGAGAGATGGGGTAAAAAAGTTTATACCTCTACCACCCTTGCTATGAGGTCACTTAACTGCCTTTTCATATGTTTAAGTACCAGGATTATTTGCTGGATGATTTGCAGAAAAAGCTAGCCTCTCCTGAGCCTATAGATAGAAAGGCATTGCAGGATTTGGTTCATAATTCACAGCAGGTTAGCAACCATTTTCTTCAGTGTGGTTATGATGCATTGGAGGCTTCATTTAGGGCAGCTATGACAGGGGCTGTTATACATAGACATGCTTGGTTGAAAGAGCAGCCACTGCCGGATCATGTTAAAGTAAAGCTCCTGGACGCACCTCTGGATAAACAGAAGCTTTTTGGTGCTAATGCTCAGGATGTGTTGAAGTCTATTGAGGAGAAGGCAAAATCAGTACAGACAGTAAAAGATTTCCTCCAGGTTCAGCCACCCAGATTCAGCAGGAATTGGCCTTCAAAGAATTGGTCCTTTCCAGACTCAGACAAGTTTCAAAGGGGAAAGAACAGGCGTGCACGAGGTAGAGGGCAATACCGAGGCTCCTACAGGGGCCGCCAGTGGCAACCTCAAAATCAAAATTAAAGAAGTGGCACGGGTACTTCACCTGCACCACAGGGACAATCACAATGACTTACCTATCACTCCGCCTACCAAGGCTCAAAGAGAAGCACCTTTAGGAGGAAAATTATCTATATTCTCAAAAAACTGGCACATTATAACAAAGGACAACTGGATTCTGGACATAATCGACAGAGGTTACAAGTTCCACTTCCATACTTTACCAACAGGACAAGGCATGCCAAACCTGCCACAAAATCAAAGGGCAGAGGCACTCAGAGAAGTCTCAAAGCTGTTACAAATAAAAGCAATAGAGAAGGTTCCTCCTCAGGAGCAAGGCCAGGGATTTTACTCAAGACTGTTCCTTGTTCCAAGAAAAGAAAAGCAATGGAGACCTATTTTGGACTTGTCCGTACTAAATACTTTTCTCATGGTGCCAAAATTCAAGATGCTGACGTTACAGCAACTTCTTCCCATGTTGGGCAAGGGGTCATGGCTGGTTACTCTGGACCTCAAGGAGGCATACCTGCATGTCCCTATCAGACACAGTTGCAGAAGATACCTCAGATTTCTTGCAGGAACAGAGCATTATCAATTCTCAGCATTGCCGTTTGGCTTATCTACTGCGCCCAGAGTATTCACGAAATGCCTGGCATCAGTAGTGGCACACTGCAGACTCCAGGGGATTCAAATATACCCCTATCTGGACGACTGCCTCATACAAGCAGACAGCAAACAAACCTTGACAAAACACTTGGATTATGTCATTCAGTTGCTACAGGCTTTGGGATACACAGTCAACATTAAAAAATCAAGACTACTGCCATCCCAAGAGATTATTTTTCTAGGAGCAAAGTTGAACACACAGCTACAAATGGCCTCTCTCACAGAGGAGAAACAAGAGCATTTGACAGACTACTTCAAACGCCTAGCAAAGCTAACCCACCTGACCGCAAGGAAGACCCTGCAGGCCCTGGGGTTCATGGCATCTTGCATTCTTCTAATCCCTCTGGCAAGACTACACATGAGAAAACTACAATGGTACCTCAAAAGCTTGTGGTCTCAACACAGCCACAACCTAGAACACATAATTCCTCTCATACCATGCCTACAAAGGGAATTTCTGTGGTGGGCTCAAGCAAGTCACTTAAACGAAGGCATGCCTTTCAACAAAGCTCCAACAAGTCAAACTGTTACAACAGACGCCTCAGACCATGGATGGGGGGCGCACATGGACGGCAGATGCATTCAAGGTCAATGGACTCCCATGGAAAGGCATCAGCACATAAATCAAAAAGAGATGTTGGCAGTGATACATGCAATAGAAGCCTTTGGAAAATCTCTTCAGCTAGGCCATCTGCTAATAAGGACAGACAACACCACTGTCATGTGGTACATAAACAAACAAGGGGGCACTCATTCCTACCCCCTCTGCAGACTAACAATGACTCTTTGGGAAAAGTCCCTGAAACTGAACATCTTCTTGCAATCCCAGTTTGTTCCGGGCAAGGACAATGTCCTGGCAGACAGGTTAAGCAGAAATTTCTTAAATCCACACGAATGGATGCTGCACCCACGCATTTTCTCACAAATAACAACTGCATGGGGAAGGCCAGACATAGACCTCTTTGCATCTCCTCTCAGTCATCATCTGGAAAGGTTTTGCACAAGGATTTACCATCCTCTAGCCTGGAAAACGGATGCTCTTTCCTTCAGCTCCAGACTGGCCAAGGCAACACTGGTACCCACTGCTACTGAGCATTACTCACACCAAACCGTGGCCCTTGCCTCCATGGCCTCAGCTCCTGACTCAGCACAACTACAAAACTGTTCATCCGAAGCTACAAACCTTAAAGCTGACAGCTTGGAGAGTTCCATGACTGGGATCCATGACTCCCTCTCCAAAGAAGTTCAGGAAATTTTGTTGGAGGCACGCAGACCTTCCACCAGAAAAACCTGTTCGGCCAAATGGAAGAGATTCACCATCTGGAATGTCAACAAGGGCCAGGATGCATCCCTGATGAGCATACCTCTGATATTAGAATACTTGGCAGAAATGTTTCGCAGTGGCCTTTCATACTCTTCCATCAAACTCCACACTTCAGCTATCTCAGCACATTACAACTGTGATCCACCTGTGTTTTCGCACCCTTTGCTAAGACAGTTTCTAAGGGGTATAAAGAATATCAAACCTCCAAGGAAACAACCAATCCCTGCATGGGACCTCAACTACGTCTTGGAAAAATTAACTCTTCCTCCTTTTGAACCAGCAGCATCTTCAGAAATGCAATTCCTATCTTGGAAAATGGTTTTCCTGTTGGCAGTCACATCAGCAAGAAGAGTCTTGGAGATACAGGCCCTCATGGCAGTTCCTCCTTTCCTCATCTTTCACCAGGACAGAGTTTCTCTTAGGACCAATCCTTCCTTCATGCATAAGATGATATGCAGGGTGTCTCTAAACCAAGCAATTCACCTGCCTACTTTCTTTCCTAACCCTCAAAACAAAGGGGAAAAGCTGTTGCATACTTTAGACATTCACAGACAACTACGCTACTACTTGGACAGAACCAAGTCTACCAGGAAGTCTGACCAACTGTTCGTAGCCTATGCTGCTGGGGCACAAGGAAAGGCAGTCACCAAGCAAACTATCTCAAAATGGATTGGACACTGCATCAGATTATGTTATTCTTTCCATGGAAAAAGTGTGCCAGTCAATATTAGACCACACTCCACCAGAGCTATGGCCACATCCACAGCCTTTCTAAGAGGAGTGGCTACAAAAGATATTCTAGAGGCTGCTACATGGAGCTCCGTGCATACATTTACCAAACACTACAACCTGCCATTATACTCCAGATCCCGAGCAGGCTTTGCTTTGGCAGTCCTGCAGGGCCTTCTAGCTACACCATCTCTTGCCTAGTCCTACCACCCCCAGCTTGGCTATGGTATTCAACCCATATGTCAGGACTGCAGTTGCATTCTTGAAGGACATAGTACAGTTTTGTACCTACCATAAATGTAGATGTCCGATAGATATGCAACTGCAGTCAAGGTTTCCCTCCCTCCTACCTCTCTGTTTTTTGCCTTGGGTCCATCTCCCCCCCCCCCCCCTTTTTTCCCTATAAGCTGGGGATATCTATTATGGTGTATCTGTTTATTACTGTTGTGCATTTCTGGATTTTTTGTTTATCCATTCACAAAATTTAGCCTTCCTTGGAGGGCACCTGGCATCTGGGGCAAGAAACACTGAAGAAGATGGCGCCGGCTGATGCCTTTATACCCCAGCCGCTCTGACGTCGGGGAGGAGGCGACACCAAAATGGACCGGACCCAGACTTTGGAATCCGGCCGACCGAAGGGCTGCCTGAGGCAGGACAACCCATATGTCAGGACTGCAGTTGCATATCTATCGGACATCTACGTTTATGGTAGGTACAAAACTGTACTTTATGAGAGGCTGGAGATTGTGTGGTTATTACAACTTTAATTTTCATTACGGTCAAACCTTAGAGGTGTGCACATGAAGTTATTATAGCTTGTGTTTGAGCTGAGGGCAGTGTTTCTCACAGACCTCAGAGGTGTACAAAGAAGGTTACTATAGCTTGTGTAAGAGAGGTGTTCTGTCTAGGAGCAACAAATTTGAATATATTACTGAAATCATTCTCACAATCATGTATTAGGCACATATGTGTCTGTCTTTGAGGGCTAGGGGTGAAGAACATGCTATGTATATGTAAATCAGCAGTCACTTGAAATATATGGCAAAGGCAATTTAAATCTCTGCTTTCATCCCAGTCTAACACCAGAGGGATGCATAGGCAGTGACTGTCTTTTGTAGCAGGTTATGGAGGTAGGCAGTATTCCCAGATAAGACTTCTCACAACTACTGGCTTGTTAGTTTACTGTAAGCTACAATTTTGTCAGCTTTGAAAATTAAGCCTTGGGCACAATTTACCTCTTCCTTATAAGAAAAAAAATAAGACTGAAATTCTTTTTTTTTTTTTTCATGATTTTTGTTTAGGCCACCATTGGATTAAAATGTTGAGAAAATGCTCTAAAATGCATCTCAGACCATCTGTAAACCTATGGCTTCTTGGGCCCTGGCTTGAGTTATTTCCTAAATGATTATTACTGTGCTGTCTTGTTCAGGAAAGGTGTGTTGAAGGATGCAAGGAAAGCTAAAGCTGAACCACAACAGTGAATTTCTTTCCTTAATCATAATTTCTGTTCAAGCCGTTATTGGATGAAAAGGTTGTGTAAAATGCATTTCAGAGCATAGAAAGTTATGGCTTCTTGAAAAAGCTGAGAGTAAGGCAGAATGTGAGAGAAGGAAGAAAAAGGTAACGTGGATGGTAAGGGGAGTCCAAAAGGAGTGCAAATCAGAGGAGAGGACTCGATTGTGTGTGTGTGCGTGTGTGTGCGCGTGGGGGGGGGGGTATTGAAATGTCAGCCCAGTCATCATTTCACTTTAAGTCCAGACCTGTACATAGACTTGTTGCAATGTATCATTGTTGCAACTAAGTGCCAGTAACTGTAACTGACCCTTTGTTAGACAGGTCACCATAGTGATAGTGTGGTACATAGGCCTGTTGTAATGTAAGAGCTTGTAGCTGCAGGTCTGTCTGTGGCTACTATTCCTAAAAGTTTGCAGCACGAAATAAAAGGCTGCTTAGGATGGATGGCATTGATAGGATGATACTTATACTGGAAGTGCCTAAGGGGCCCCCAACTTGACATTTGCTGGAGGCCCCCAAAATGCTAACACCGGCCCTGAGTCTAAGGGACAAAATGGGTGTAATATGCTACATTTAGTACCAGTACTTTTGTTTAGTAATTTTCTGTTATCTTTGTGAGATA
Source organism: Protopterus annectens (assembly GCF_019279795.1). Classification (NCBI taxonomy): domain Eukaryota; kingdom Metazoa; phylum Chordata; order Ceratodontiformes; family Protopteridae; genus Protopterus; species Protopterus annectens. The sequence goes on from NC_056736.1 coordinate 539,340,106, forward strand.
TTTTTTTAAAGTAAAAGTTTGAGCATACACCTGCTTGGGAGTGAAGTTTGTATGCATTTTCCCTGCTTGGGGTAGGATTGGATGCAGAGCATATTTCTTTAACAGTATCATTAGTGGAAGTAGTAAGAAAGGGCTTATAACACTAACTGTGTGCATAAGAGAAGTTTTATCAGTGATGTGCCTGTTACCTCCTTTTTATTTTAAGTATCTTTATTGGATTATCACTTGTAACATAGGCAAACTTGCATTTATGTAGAAGTAATCAAACCACATTAACAAGTTTTTAGGATATAGTGCAAAAAATCTGTCATATTAATGTAAGCAACATTACATAAATTATTAAATGCAAGCCTTCACTTAAGCCCTACTCCTCCTCCAAAACATTTTGTCATGTATTATTCACAGTTTCCATTTTTTCCTGTGCAATTTACTTATACCTTTGTCTAAAGTTCCTACTTCCTGTTCTTTTATCTTGGTTACAATATTTATTACTTCAAGTAAAGCTGGCTTAGATTTTGATTCCCATTTTCTAGTAATTGCTTTTTTGAAGCCACCAGAATTAAACTTAACAAGGTCTTACTGTGTCTAGGCAAGTCAAATCCTTTATCCTAGGTCAAGAAAATCATTTCTTTTGTTACACTTATTTGTTCATCCAGTATTCCTGGCAGAGTACTCAGTAGGGAATTTTTAAAGTTTGCCAACTCATTATATTCCTAAAACATATGTTCCCAGTTACCTCCTTCTTCCCCATCACACCTCCAGCATTTGCTATCTACCTAAGGAAAAAATCTTTGGAGCCTGTTTGGGGTATAAAAGTATCTATACAAACACTAGGCAAAAATCCTAAATCTTCTAAACATTGTTGCATATTTGGGAGCCATGCATACGTCCACCTATTGTTTCTTTGTGAATTGCATGTGTAATCGCCCTTCCCATTCTTTTTTTACCTCTTCTGATTGATTCCTATAGTCATTGTACAATATTTTATATGCCATGCTAATTATCCCTTTTTTAACAACAGCTTCTGTTCTAGATTCAATTAAAAGCTCAACCAGTGCAGGGATTTCATTTAAGATTCCCCTATCCCTTTCTCTTTGTCTGTATTCTGATATCAATTTCTGATAGGGAAGGCAATTGCTAGCCTGCAATCCAAATGTCTTCTTCCATTCTATTGCCTTTCCTTCTCCTTCTTTAGTTATTGCCCTATTAGCTCCTTGATAGATTGCCAAATTTTGGGGGGATTAGTACTTAGTGCCATTTGCCTACCTCTGAAGTAATTAGTTTTGGTGTCATTAGTTGCTAGGCTACAGTCATTCTTTAGCGAGAGGTAATTTGTATGTAGTACATTGTTATGTAGATTGCCCTTCCATTTTTTTCCATGCAGCATCCCTTTGCTTCATTAGTTGTTTAATGCTTATGATTAGGTGTAGGAAATGTTTCCCGCTGCATCACTGCTATTGAAAATAGAACATCCTAGTATTTATTAATTTGAGAAGTTTGAGAGATCTTGTTCGGGGCACTTTTGTAAGTGAAGTAGGACCCAGTCAGTGTTTTCAACTGGTTTGAGGAGTTTGGTTTCTTTTAATTCCTTTCTGAAATTTGATCTATCCTTAACTATCTGTGGTTGTATTGTAAATATTTTAAGTAACCAGATGGAAATAACAGGGCAGTAGTCACTTATGCTGTTGAATAATACATGGACATATTTGCATCTGTAAGTTATGTCAGACAAGCTTTTCTGCCTGCTCCTTGCATAATTCTCTAAATTACATTGCTTTCTGCTTTCGATCCTCAGCTGTCTAATTTTTTCTGCAAGCATTATCACATGGGGTTTATAATTCTATTTTCTCCATTGGGAGGCCTTGCACAGTCTCTGCCCAAATCAGTTTATGTCTTTCTCCCTCCCACAACTGTAACAATATCTTTTAGTATAAGCCCTTCCATCTTTGCACTTCCTATGATTTCTTTCACCTTTGCCCTTCTGTACTGACCACTTTACGCTATTATATTTTATTTCTCCATTATGCCCTTAATTATTTATTTGTTTTAACTGGGTGTGGGCTGGCCCACGGACCACTTTCAGTCATTAGCCTGGCCAAAGGCAATAAGTTGAAGTTATTGAACACATTATAGTACGCTCACTGAAGATCAGTGGAAACTTAAAATGCAGCAGTTAAAAATGAAGTGCATTATAACATTAAACAACTTTAAGTACATTTACTAGAATGCATAAGTAATTTAGGAAAATTAAATTAAGGTAATTCGCAAAGTGGAAAGTAATAAAGTAAGGCTGTAAGTTTTAGTCTTGATCTTTACGTATATTGTAGTTTTGCATTAACAAAGAACAAAAACAGAAGGAAGAGAATAAGGAAAAGAAACGTGGAAGTAATGAGTGATGTCAAAGACTGAAATGGCATTAAACGTAGTTATGAAGCAGTAAGAAAGCTAGGCTGGGGCAAAAAGGGCAATTACCTTGGGTGCAGAGTGTTAGGCTGCATGATCAGCCATCCATCATCCTGATCACTCTTTAGTGCACAAGTATTTGCATTTGTGGTCAGACCTGTGTGCTGTAGAGCTCTATGTGTGGTCTAAACTGTAGCAAATTGCTTGCAACATTGTAGCAAGCAATTTTCTACAATTTAAAAGGTAAAAACAAAATGCTTTTTTTTTCCTTAGCTAAAACCTGTTGTGCTTCATGCAAGGTATAAACTGTAAAAACTGCTCTCTGCATTTATAGCAAGCAGTTTTATACTGTTTTAACCGAGAAAGATGTGTGTTTTTTTTAAACTAAAACTTGAGTGCTGTAGCATTCCATGCAGGGTATAAATTGCACCATTTGCTACAGTTTAAATAGCAAAAGTTTTGTTTATTTTTAACTAAAACCTCAGCACTGTAGAGCTCAGCACAGGGTATTAAACTGTAGCAACTGTTTGCTACAGATTTAAAATAAAAAAAATATTTTTTTTTATGTAAAATATGACCAAAAAGAGTAGGGGCAGGGCACAGAAATGGAACCGGAGGGGATGTCATGCATTTGGCCCACCCGGTTGGTGTGCCAGTAGAAAGAACTGACATTTGTTTGTGTTTGCTGGTGATGGGGCACTCGGATTAGGTAGTGTGGTAGTGTCTGCAAGCAGCCTGGAAGGATCCTGCAAGTTTGCATAAGCCTTTTTTTTTTTTTTTGCTTAAAAAGCTGAGGGGGTTGGAGTAGGTGTTATGTGTGACCGGCACAGGACGCTGGTTGAGCCAGCTACAATTCTGTTATAAAGTGTCAGATTTATGTTAGGTGAACAAGTAGGTATCTCCTAAATTGGGATAGTATTGATTGGCTTCAAATTTCTGATGCAGAGAGTTCGCTCAGCCAGGAAACATGTACAAAAGGCTTCTTCAGACGTTGAAGGGAAAATGGGGATAGTGTATCTTAGAGCCAACATTTTGAGTTCTAAATGTGTAGGGATGAGAGAAACAGGAAAGTTGATGGGCCAGGATAGAGTAGTTTTTAGGAAGAAATTTGTTAGAGTGTTTATAGAGAGGGTAAAAAGGATGGGCCCTAGTTTCTGAACCTGAGGATCTCCAGCTTAAAGACTGGTGATATTGAAAAGAGTTCCTAAAAAAGGGGCTCCTTATCATAAGTTTAAGAGTCCCTACACTTTAAAAAATAAATTGCAGTTCACATAGAAATACAATGAATTGCAGACTGAACTGTTGCACGTCAGAGATTTTTGCACTGGGGGCTTTGCCCTCCCACATCCCTGCTGCTTACGTATGCTGACTTGAAGCCACTGTGTTTTGTAGGAGGAGTACTCATATGTACAGCAACATTGGTCCTACATTATCTGTATTCACTTTTATATACAGTGTTTGCCCTTGTGGGCAGTTTAGGAAGTTGAACATTATTTGCACACTTGCAAGGCTGAAAATTAGAGATCCTTTTAGTAAATAAGGTGGTCATGATCATAGTTGTGAAATGAATAAAGTTAACCTGCATCCCTAAAATCTGCACATTAGTACTGCAGTCATAGATGTCCCTTGTGCTTTGCTTTGAAATGAGAGAGGTTGTTCAAGGCAGTAACCTTATTAGGTAGACTGTGCTGGGCAGCAGGAGTTTAAAGAGGTTAGTGAAAAGGGAGATCTTTGCACTTTCAGTAAAGAATGGTGGTGTTTGATGTTTCCTTCACTAATAAACTCTAGGAATGTAGATAACAGTGGACCGTAATATTGTTTTGCACTACCAAGCACATCATGTTCCTGGATCACAGAAAGTCATTCTGTATGCAAAGCTTCTTCTTGCTGGTGGTATGCAAAATGGGTTTATGAATTTCATTCAGGTACTGCTAGTATGTGATGTAAAATAAATGCAATAAATAGATCTAAAAATAAATTACCATTGTATTACAGTTATTAATGAGAAGCTGACTGTCACCAGATTACTTGCTCCATCGTTCTTAGCATCTTTTCTTGTTTTCTATGTTATGAAGATAAATTAATTCAGTATAGATTACTTTATGAGCAGCTCAGATGGTGGTTCTGCTATCATTTCTTACAGTACCCTTAATAATTTTTATTTCTCTGTGCCATTTTTATTGCTTTTTAAAAATGCCAAGTAAACATACATAACAATTCTCAAAATCTCAATCCACAATAATGAACACAACATTTTGTAATGACATCAACAAATCTCATTTTACTGCTGTTAATCCCCTTGGTGATCCACAGCCATCTGGAAACAACAGGATCTCCCCCTTTATAATTTACTACCCATCAAGCCCTACCATATCCAGCTTTCTGGCTACATTCCTTGATCTCACCTGTTATTCACTTATTACATTTAGTGTTCTTTCTTCCCTCTCCACTTGACTCATCACCTAATTTACTTGCTGTTTCTGCCATCTTGAAGCCATTTCCTCCAGCTGTTGCATCCTACCTGATCCTAGCCTAATATTTCATATTTGCATCATAAATGCTATGAGAAGTCAGTTTCCTTCTGAAATTTTTTCTTGCCACGCCTGCTGCTCCCCTCTTCACATTTTCTGAACTGCCCTACAGAACCACAACATATGTAGCTAATCTTCTCCCTCCTGTGCACATTCCCAACATTTATCATCTCATTGCCACCCATCCCTTCTCACCTAGACTGGCATTCTGTAACACCTATAAAGAACATCTCTCTGTCTGCTCTCCTCACTAACCTCCATCTGTTTTTTTATTTATTCAGTTTGGTAACTGAGGTAGAGCACTGATCCAGATTGACCTATTTCACTCTCATGCTGCACAAATATAAACGACAGTAGACAAGCAAGTTTACAAGAAACATTATGAATGCAAAAAAAAAAAAAAAAAAACTTGGAACTCCCTTCCAGCCGACATTACTCTAGTATCCTAACTAACTCTATTCAAAAAAAGTCTCAGGCAACATTTTAAGACACACTGGTTATGTCCTTGTTCTAATCCTGACTAGCTCCTTTCTATAATTGTGTGCCAAACTGTACTTTATACTACATATAAGCTGTGACATAATTGTTGGTTTAGATACTTATATAAGTTAATAATCGAATGTATAACTTGCTTGACTGAACGGAGTTTGTAAACTGTTTGCAACATGTATTGATACTATGATTTTTCCTGTATTATTTTGTCTTTATGTTGTGTTTGGAGTTTTTCTCCCCGGGCCTCCGCTGAAAATGGACATGTATCCAGCCGGACTATCCCGGTCAACAAATGTAAAATAAATAAGTAAAATGTGTGCAGATAGCCTTCAGCCAAAAAATAATTGTTACCTATCAGGACTCTTCCTTCTCCCATTCCAACTGGAAATTTTCCATAGCCTTCTCCTCATCTCTTACTCCTATTGTCATATGTGTACATCCAATTCTGTGATTCTTAATCTTGCCCCGTTCTTCATATCCTGTCTCTCCTGCCTACTAGCCTTCCATCTGCTCTGTTGTCTTTGCTCCTCTGCCTAACTGCTCTGTTACACTCCAAACCAGACTTCCGTAAAACAGCCAGCTCTCTTCCTTCACTCCAAGTTCTTTCTGTAGCTTGTTGAATTCTTTAAAATACCTCTGCTACTGCTGTTCTCCCTTTCTTCCACCCTTCAAAATATCATTTACCTACCTGATCATTTAGTCCTCCCAAACCTTTTTACTTTGTATATGAAGCACCCACAGTTCCCTTAATACTCTTGTGGTACACATCTAGTTTTATTATTAAATTCAACTGCATTTTGTAAGTTTTTTGAGGACTCTGGTTTCTTCATCTATTGACAATCTGACTCTGGTCTGATATGTTTTTTTCCTACAATGCAAAACTGACTTGTGCTTCTAATATTGATGACTGGCTGTGGTACCTAGAGAATAAGTGTAATTTAATGCTACACCTTTATTGAGCAAACCTGAGAAGGCTTATCAACCCAACCCACAGAAGCAGTCTGTTCCTACCCATCCACTGACACTGCAGAAGGGCATGCCAAGTGCCACTGTCTCCACATATCTAAAAACAGATTCCTGCAATTTTTTTTTTTTTTTAAGAAAGATAAAAGTGCATTGTTCCCTCATTCACTTCACTCAGCCTTCCCACTAGAGATTCAGCAACTCACTCACCACTTGTTTTTCCAGACATCACAACAGCTTCAGACTTTGATAAATAGTTATGAAATTAAATAGGTGCTGCAATGCAGTTCTGTAAAGGTTTTCATCATTTACCATTTCAGAAAGTGATGGTTGTTTTTATGATGTTCTGAGCACAAATACTCTCTGTGCTATGTAGCAAAGCCTGTTTTATGAACCCTTTGTTAATGTAATTAACTCGAAGGTCACTGCACCTTTGGAAAAGGAATTTCCTCTGGAGCAACCTATTCGTTTTCACATTCAGGTAGGGTTTCATAAAAAAATTTCCGAACTATTATATTCTATCTCCCCAACTGTAACAGCTGCTAGTTTTTACATGCTAGCAAGACTAATTTTTTTACAGCTTCCATTAGCTGTTTATTCACTGTTTGCGACTATGTTACTCAATAACAGTACATATTGTGTTGAAAAGATTGGCCTATGTTTTTGACCCTTTCCAATGCTGTAAGCCTGCATTTAATCTGGTGACTGTGTTGTCATACTTTTGATAATTCCATGTTTTTGCATCTTTCTGATATTGATAATCTAGTTTATCCATCCTTTAACTGGCCCTTTCCTTTCCACTCTGTCCTGCTTCATAGGTTGATACTAGGCTATCTGTCCTAGGGCATTTACAAGCCTAGCCAGAGTGTGTTTGGCTTTCGCCACCCTTCTTAGATTAGTTGACTGTGCCTCTGTATAGTAGGTCACAGAAGATAGCCCATTTAAGGTTAGTTTACCGTGCCTCTGTCTAGCAGTGACACAGAAGAGATCCCAGGGGTAAATTTACGATCTCCCATCCAAACGTCAAGATTCTTCTTGAAGTGGGTCATTGAGGGGCTCTGTCTGACATGGATTGGGATTTTGTTCCAGAGTGAGGGGAGCCTCTGGGATATGAATCTGTCCCTCCAGCATGTTCTATTTATTTCTGTGCTGAGGTTTAAGTCACTGGAGCGTGTAGTTCTGATGGATTTGGATTTCTTGAGGTGGAGCATGTCCATTAATTCTGGGTTGGACATGGCTTTGTACATCAGGCACAGATCACCTCTGAGTAGGCGGTAAGCAACTGAGTATAGCTGGAGTTTCTTTAGCCTAACTGCGTAGGGCATCTATTTGAGTCCCTTGATCCTCTTGGTGAGGTACTTTTGGGGTCTTTCTAGTTGTAGCAGGTGTCGGGTAAGGTACATCCCAAATGGGGCATTGTATTCAATTAGGGGCCTGATGAGTGATGAGTAGAGGGGCACAATGACCTCTCTTGATCTAGATGTGAACCCCTTCATGATAAGGTGGGCTATATAGAATGTCTTTCTAACCACTTTGCAATCTCTCCTTTGACAATCACATTGCCAATCTACTTGGGTCCCCAGATCCCTAATTACTTCTTCCGTACTTAATGGATTACCACCTATGTGGTAATTTGTGGACACTTTGTTTTTCCCAAAGGGGATGACTATGCACTTTTTGGCATTTAGCTTTAGGCCATGGCTCTGGCACCAGTTATCCGTCTCTGTGAGACCCTTTTGGAGGATGCTTGTGTCAGCCAGCGAGTCGATTATGGCCCCCAGTTTGCAGTCATCTGCAAACTTTGTCAGCCATAGTCCTCCTCTGTTAGCCTGTACCTCAGAGAAATATATACCGAACAAGAGAGGTCCCAGGACTGAGCCTTGTGGGACGCCACTTGTAACTGGTTTAGAGTCTGACATGGCACCTGCAATTCTGACCATGTGGGTTCTATCCCTAAGCCAGTTTGCAACCCATCTTGTGACATAGGGGTTGATATTTAAGCTGGTGAGCTTATTTATGATGCCCGAGTGGGGTATTGTGTCGAAGGCTTTTGCAAGGTCAAGATAGGCTGCGTGGACTACCTTCCCTTTGTCTATGGCCTTGGTGACTGTTTCAAAGAAATTGACCAGGTTCAAGAGGCAAGATCTGCCCTTAACAAAGCTGAATTGGGTAGGATCCAGTGTTTGGAGGTTCCCAATGTCTTTGTTTATGAGTTCCATGATGATACGCTCCATAGCTTTGCAGACCAGGCTAGTTAGGCTTATAGGGCGATAGTTTCCGGGGTTCGTTGTGGTACCACCTTTATGGAGTGGGACCACTGTTGCTGTATGCCATTCTATGGGTACATATCCTGTTGTAAGGCTGAGATTGAACAGTGATTTTAAGTGAGGGTTCAGTTCTTCTTGGAGCTCATGTAAAACACAGCCCGGGACACCGTCCGGTCCCATTGATGCTGTGTTTTTTGCTTTGGAGAGGGCAGCTCTCACCTGTGCATCTGTGATGTCAGGGAGGCTACACTCTGTTAGGATAGTCATTTGCTCATTTGGGGGGGGGGAGTTTGCACTGAACCTGTCTGCCAGGATGTTGGCAATGTCTGTGGGTTCAGTGTATTTTTTTGTCATTTTGCACTAACTCAGAGCATATCTGGGAGTTTCCACCCAGGTTTCTGACATAACTAAAGAACGTCTTGTGATTATCTTTAGCGTCTTGTGCAATTTTTCTTTCGAAGCTAGCCTTAGATGATTTGATGAGGGATCGTAGTTTCTTGCTAGTACTGATCAGAGTTGCCTTCCCTTTCGGGGATTTTGCTCTATCATGTAGTAGCTTCCTCCTTCTGTTGTACATCTTATTTATGGCTGGGGTCCACCAGACAGGTCTCCTGCCTTTGGAGGAGTGTGTCTTGGTTTTATTTGGGATAGCACGATCCATGCATTCCTGTAGGTATCCATAGAATGCGTTTGTAAAGGATTCTGTGGTTTGGACCGTATTTTCCACTGGCCCTGGGGCTTTGAAGGATTCCACCTCGGTTTTGAGAAGTGGGAAGTTTGCTTTTGAGAAGTTTTTGACCGTGGTTTCCTTTGCTGGGGGTGGGGACGGGATATGGATGTCCATAGTGATTAATTTATGGTCAGATCTTACCAATGAGGGGTATAGCTCTGGTATGGAACATAGAGTCCCCATGTTGGTGATGATCAGGTCCAATATGTTTTCCCCTCTTGTGGGAGTGGTGACCAGTTGTTCCATAGCATTTGAGGAACCGTTGGGCTAGGGTGTTGGGGCTTGAATAGTGCTCCCAGTCTATGTTTGGGTAGTTAAAGTCACCCAATATAATGCTGTTTGGAGAGACCTTCATATTCTCTAGTGTCTTCAGGAAAGCAGAGTGGGGTTCCTGAGTTTGGGAGGGTGGTCTGTAGCAGGCTACAAACTGGAAGGCAGTTTTGACCACTGATAGTTGCACATGGATGGTTGCACATGGATGGTCTCAGATGCTTCTTGCAGTGCCACTAGCCTGAAGGTATGGGTATCTTTGATGAATATGGATACTCCCCCTCCTCTTGTGGTTCGGTCCGAGTTTTGGGGCCGAAAAGCATGGTATGAGGTATAGCCTGGTAGTGCTGGGGTGCTCTTGGGAGCCTTGAACCAGGTTTCTGTTACTGCACAGATATTGATATTCTCCATACAGAGGAGAGCCTCGAGTGCGTGCATCTTGAGGTTTAGACTTCTGGCATTGAGCAGCATTACCCTTAGTTTCTTTTTCCTTGTGTTGTCTAAGGAGGTGGGTTTGTCTTTTGAGCCTTGCCTAAAAAAGGCACTATGGGGGTGGAAAGAGACTTGGCCAGTACTCGAAAACCCAGGGGTGACAGGTGCAAGCCGTCCCTAGTGAAGCAACGTGGCTTGTCAAGCATGTCATCCCAGGCTGACAGACACTGGATCCCCTTTGAGTGACACCAATACTTTAGCCAATTGTTGAAATTGATCATTTTGTCTTTATACTGTGGTATCATTCTTGGAGAGGGTATGATGCTACTCAAGGTCAGGGTCATACCAGCCTGGGCCACATGATCAGAGAGCTCCTCTATGTCTCTTTTCATGTAATCCAGGGAGGTACGTCTCAGGTCCTTCACACCAGCATGGACAATAACGGAGTCATATTTGCACTTGCTTTGTAGTGACCTGAGCGCTTGTGTTATGTGACGGATCCTGGCACCCAACAGGCAGCTTACAGTGACCTTCTCCTTGTTCAGCCTGGTGAGAGGGATGTCAGTGTGTCTGACAATAGAGTCACCTATTACAAGTGTATTAGGTGTGTTGTTTAGCCTTAAGGGCTGTGACTGTGTGGCACACTGACTTTGTGAACTATGTGATACGTGGGTATTGTTGTGGGGTAGCAGTTGCTTGGATGTCTGCTTTGGAGGTCTCTGTTGCTTGGGCAGATTTTTATTTAGAGCCTCCGAGTATGTTTTTGTGTGTTTATGTGTTTGGTTTGCTGTTGCGATAGGTCTATGTGAGACTGGATTTGTGGTGGCCCTTGTTTTCTGTTAATGGAGGACACACTGATTGGAACCTTGTGAGCCATCAGCCATAGTGGGACCTGTTTTCTGCTTATCCAAACTTTCCCTTTCCTGTGGTGGCTAGCCAATGTTCTTCTAAGATAGAGCCTCTAATTTTAGAATGAGTCCATGCATCTACATATTTGGCCACGCAACAGTACATACACACGTCTTCTTTTTTTTTTTTTTTTTTTTTTTTTTGAAACAGCATCTTTCTCTTCAACAGATGTCACTCATGCAGTGGCCTAGCCCCCCCCCCCCTGCTGAGATGGATGGGCCAGGATTGGATAGTCACTCCCCATCCCTCTTTGGCCAGCTTCTTCAGTGTCTGGGCCACTCATTAAATATAAATCACTGTAGCTGCAGACAAGCCTCGATGTCCACTGCACTACAGAGCCAGTAATTATATTTTACTTAAAACATGCAACTTAAATATTTAGATCACTTCATGCCATCTACAACTTTTCATTCAGCAGCTTGTTCTGTTGAGTTTAACAGTAGGTGGATGTTTATTTAATATTTCTGTAATAACTTACAGTATGGCTATTTCATTTAACCCGAACCTAGAATTTGCAACCAGGTAGCCTTCAAGAACATTTGTTTCTGACTAAATCTAAAAAAAAAAAAAAAAAGTAAAACATAATTATATCAAGCATGTGCAACTTCCAGTGAGTCCCATCTAGAGCATGTTTTCCTGGGACAGCAAGTTCAAAAGTAATGTACACAGTTTTTGGTAGTATAAAGCAAACATACAAATGTAATGATAATCATGGCTGATAAAGTACCATAATTTTAGTTGAACTGCCTTTTATATATAGGAGCAGCTCACACAGAGATTATTTTTGCAGCTTGTTCATGATTTAGATTGAGAGTTTGGTACTTATGTATTATCGCAACCAGATTTCCGCACTGCCATAATTTCGTATGTGTGTGCGGAAACAGGTTGCTTAATCTATAAAGGGGACTGTGAAGAAGAAAACATTACTCTGTCAATGTGGGGATGAGCCACGAAGAGGGGAAAGGGTGTGAGTTTGTACCTCTCTGCTCCTGAAACTACACAGTGGTGCTCCACTTTGCAGTGCCTGCATTTGTCAAGACGATGTCAGCTACTGGAAAAGCGAGTCACCAAATGCACCCTGTGACAATAGGAGATTGTAAATATGTCAAGGGCAAGGATTGCTGCTTTTCTTAGGTTAGGTAAAGTGCTGAGTTACGCAAACTCCAGTCAATAATTTCAGTTAAGGTGCTAACAAAGTGTCCCCATGGCCATACTTTACAAATACAGATAAACTCAAAATCACTTTCATGATTACACACTTAGTAAGAACACTTCCCAAAACATCTTATTGCCGGACAATGCGCTTCTTCCTGTACTTTGTGGCCGTTAGCAGTTTTTTTTTTTTTTTTAATTTTGACCTGAAGATGTCTTTACTAATAGTACTCCCCCCCCCCCCCCAAAAAAAAGTGACCAAAACCATCATTACAGGGTCTGCCTTTGCCTTTTCTGAAGGCTTCCTTACACACAGTCAAAAGAATCCGTTCGTCAGAACAACAGCAGGCATTCTAATTCAAGCGTACATGTGTAAGGCACTCTGAAAACAGGAAGCAGGTTTCCTCAAATGTTTGTCTTCCCCTTCCCAGACCCTGTAATGCAAAGCTAGTCCACAACAAATAAAAAACAGACCCTAAATACCACCTTACAGTGGTTTGTGGCCTTGTTTGTACAGAAGTATTCTAAATTCGCAACCGTGAAAATCTGGTTGTGATAATACGTAAGTACCGAGAGTTCTTTTTAGATGTACAGTGTTTTCTTTTTGTGGTAATTAATTTCCAGGAAATGTGTTCTCAAATTATATAGATTATGGTGGTGCTGCGGTAGCATTGTCGCCTCACAGTAAGACATTGTACTGTTCGATTCTCAGCTAGAGCGTCCTCTGTGTGGAGACATGCGTGAATGGGCGTACCTTCGTTGAAGGTTGTGCATCAGGGCCGGCAACTCGGCACGTAAAAATCTACTGCCATTCATTAGTGGACCGGAGTTCCGCTGTGGCGACCCCTAACCGGGAAAAGCCGAAAGACACAACAACAACCTTTTACCAGAATTACAGATGAACAGATACATAGATATAGCTGTTTAGGTATTGCAAAAATAGTTTTAAATCAGAGTATCAACACTATAGAAAATAAGATTTCCTTTTTAAAAGTTGGTATGACTGTCCAGTTTAAAGTGCCATTTTGGATATACTTGACTAGATACATCTTTCATTTTACCCTGCAGTGCATTTAACATATGAACTGCAAATGAAATATTCTGGTTAGTGTGTATGCCTTCTTAACAGTATAAATAGTCTCACCAGTTTTACATTAAAGGAGAACTACGCACTTTACAAATTTTTTCTTCATCCCAGAAGTGTATTTTCCTCCCTGTGGTGCCATGCTAGGCTTCTATGAAGTTCATCTCACTGATTAGTACATTTTATTGCCTGTTACAGCAAGGTGTTTGTAATTATGCCACCTTTTCCTGCCACTATTACATGTAAATCCCAGTGAATTTCTGTGAATGCAGACTTGCTCAAATATTTACTACATTAAAGTCTAGAAACTGCTGTTGAGTAGCACATTTCCTGGTACGATGAAGAAGCTAGCTGTGTTAGTGTGATATGACTGTCACAGCTGAATGAGCAGTTCAGGCATTATAACGATGAATGGGATACATATAGAACACAGAGACAGATAGAGACTGAGTGATAGGAAAGGAGTTTCTGTACCGAAGATATTCTTACGGTCTGCAGTTAAGCAAACACACTGCTATTAGCCTGTGCAGAAAACATATAGAAATATTCTATCCAGAAATTTTAAAAGAAAGCAGTTAGAGGAATCTCATTCTAAGTGAACACTCATAAGAAAAATGAGTGGCCGTGACATCTCATATTGTGGGGACACAGAATAAATTGTTAAAGAACCTTAACTGACAAACAAAATCACATCAGGAAGTTAGTCCTTTTCAAGTCATTTATGGCAGGAAAATAGAGTTACATTAACCAGTTAGAGTAAAGCAGGAACATTAAGTCTCCAGAGGAAATCAAGATATAATTTATTTTTTTTTATTTGTAGTTCTGCTCTCAGGGACAGGGTCTGGTCCACTGATCCTTGCCACTACCTCACCCCAAAATAAATATGAAGCACAAGAAGCAAAATACAATATAAATATAAGTAAATAAATATAAAACAGTATATATATAATTAACTGAAGTTTGATCTTATAAGTGTATAGCAAAATGTGCACTGTTGCACTGGGCTATATGGCAACATCAACCACACACTAAAATAATCTACACTGAACAACCACTGAGTTATAGGCCTTGCCTTTGCAAACCCTTTGTTTGCTTCACTCTGAATTCAGTGGGTTACAGTGCTAGGTTATCCACAGTACATGGAATTTGACCAAAACATTCTATTTACCCACACAATAATTTTCCTTCATTGCTGCAACTCTTACTTGCTTAATGGTTGCACTGCCACCAGTCAGAACTGGTCTGTTACACTCAGTTACCAGTTACTGTACCATCCTTCAAAATATGCCGGCCTAAAAAAACAATAAGTGATAGTAGATTTAGCTAAGCATTCTTTATGTCTTTAAGAGGTGCGTGCCAACAGTCCTACACCAACAAATTTATCAATTAAATAAATATAATGCTTTAATTATAGAAAATTGAATAATACAGTCTAAGGAATTGAATGTATAGACAAGGTACAGCTCAGTGGAGAGAAAAGGTTAAGTATTATAAGAAACCGATGTCTGTATTATCTATGTTTACAAACTTCTGGCTAAAGGCAATAATCTGATGTCCTTTTCATTCTTTCAGCCACAATGAGGTTCAGATCAGATCCTCGAATCCTACTTGGCCACATACTCTAGACTTTGGATCCAACTCTCGAGCTCCTCCCTCTGCCGATAATGCCTCAGTTCATCCCCAATACCTCAGATCTCATTTACCGTCATATTGCTCAGATGCAGGTTCCTTCTCTCGATTGGGAAATTAGTGACATTTTTGTACGTTTTTACGTATTTATTGGTATCTTCTCCTTAGTTTATTTTTTATCCTCCCACTTTCTTCATAGCCCCCTTACATTATTCCTGTAAAGATAAGGTTACCTCACAGTCAAAACCTTCTTTTTTACTTAAAGTGGCTTCTAAAACAAACATTAACCAATCTATTCATTTGCGCTCTTCTTTCCAAAATTTTCAAACAAAGGAGAATACATGCTACATCTGCCTGATGTACACAGACAGTTGTTTTTGTCTACATAAGACAAAGCAAATCAGAAAGGCAGATCAGCTGTTTCCTTTTCACTGAAAAGACTGGGTTGCACAGTTTCTAAAGTTCATTTAGCTAATGGATTGTATTTCTTGGATATATTCTCAACAAGGCATTTCCCTACCTCTAAAGCACCCAAAGCTCACTCAACTAGATCCATGGCTACTTCATCTGCTTTTTGGTCAAGAACATCTATTGATGATATTTGTAGAGTGGCCACATGGTCCAATGCTCATATCTTTGTCTCTCATTACAAAATGGATCTTATATCCAGAAGTAGAGCTGTCTGTAGCTCGACGGTACTCCGGAATATCCTTCCATGAGGGCCACCCAAGGTCAGCGTAGCTGGGGACTCTGTCCCATTTGTTGACTAAGAATGAAAAGGACAACATCAGATTTAAAAGTTATGTACTCTCCATAACTAGGCATCTTGTGCTGTCCATTTTCGTTCTTCTTCAACTTCCCTCCCATCCATCCTCCATCCTTGAATCTTGTGAAGAAACCTGTTGGGCTGTTATTGGAACTTATATTTCTGGGTTTGAGCCCTTTCTTTTTCAGCTGTCCCTGTTTCTGTCTAGCAGTAGGTCCTTATGGCAACAAACTCAATCTGAGGTGTTGGGGATGGACTGAGGCATTATGGGTAGAGGGAGGAGCTCAAGATTTGGATTGAAAATCTAGAGTATGCAAAGAAAATGGTAATAATCCAGAAGGCAGAATTCGCAAGAAACACACTGTTTTAAAACACACCTTTTAAAACTTTATTCCATTAAGCGCTTTCGGCTAGAAAATACAGGCTTCTTCAGACCACTCAGTCTAGAGTATGCAGCCAAGTCGGATCCAAGGAACGGATCTGAACCCATTTATTGTGGAAGAATGAAAATGGACAACACAGATCCCTAGTTATGGTGAGTACATAACTTTTACTTTGACCCTATCACTATCTAAGAAATGTACAACATAACAGGCAAGCCACTAACAAAAAAAAGTGAGCTTACTACTTCAAAAACACATACAATAGTGAAGCAAGTGTATCCAAGCCCCAAAGCTAAACAAAGACTGCAGTAAACCGCTACTCTGAGTTGGTTATCAGAAGAGGATCACTTAGCCTGACCTTGTAGAGATGTCCAGGATAATTCAACAATGGGTTGTTTATAGTACCCTGAATCAGTTTCAAACCAATTTCCACTTCAGAGTCCATGATACTTTCCTTGTCAATAAAATGTGAATTTAAAACAACAGACCTCAGTTGAATAACATAATGACTTAAGTGACCCAGAAGGCCGGAATCAGCTGTATGAGTTGATGCCTTAAGTAACAGAACGGGCCCATAGAGTTTGACTTAATCAGTGAGAGTGTATATGTGTGTGCTCATGTGTCTTTGTGCAAGAAAGTGATAGTGTTTCCCTTCTCCCATATAAAAAGTTCCTGTTTAGTTTGCATTTTACTATCTACAATTAACAACAGCTCAACAGCAAAGCAATTATGTCTCCGATGTTGTCATATAGGTTTCTCAACAACATTTTATGTTTTACATGGGTACTACATTTTACAGAAAACAACAGTTGCAGGTTTTGTGCAGAATTGCACATTTCTCAGCTTGTTGTATTTCTTACCAAAATGTAGGTGTATGTTTGTATATATGTATTCATCAGCACTGACTCTAGTGTTCCCTTAAATAGCTTTGTTTTGCGGTATGACATAGCATTATCAGATGGGTTCCTCTGGAATTGTGTGCTGCTCAAATGATCGTAATGATATCTGTATTGTTTTTATTAACCATGTGCTTTCCCTAAGGAAAGAAGCTTAGAACATTAAACTTTGATTACTAAGTATTGTTTATGCTTTTTTTTCACAACTTTCTCTTCAACAGGTGGTCAGAGTAGCAGTTTACCAGCAGCTGCAAACAGTCCAGCAACATTTTCCTCATCTGGCAACACTACATCTACGCCTTCAACTCCTGTTTCCGCAGCACCAGTTGGATCACCTGCTAAGACCACAGGTCATTCATCAGCTCCTGCCACACCCAGTCTTCCTGGGCTTGGTTTAGTTATCCCTGGTTTTCCAGCAACAAACTCATCAGCTTCTAACTCACCACAGAGGTCATCTACACCAGCGTCATCAGTTATCAAAAGTCTGCCTCTGTCTAAAGTTTCTGCACACAGTGCACCTCCTACTCCTGGCCCTTCATTTCCTCCTAATCAGACCATGCCTCCAACACGGCTTGGTTCTTCTACGCCTGTTCAGTCTGTCATTAAAACACATAGTAGTTTAGAAACACACTCTAACTCATCTACATTAAGCAGTTCACTAAATACTCCTTCTCTGTCTTTCCCTGGCCTTCCTGTTTCTTCAGCTGCTGTTGCCTCTACCATTACTGTCCCTGTATCAAACAGGTCATCTACCCCACTTGTACCTCCCTTTTCTGATTTTTCAGTTCCTCTAAATTTGACACAGCAGGTTGCAGCCACACCAAGTTCACCCACTGTTACTGCTACATCCTCTGTTGTTACTCCTGGATCACAAGTTTTACCTACATCACTGTCTGCTATCTATAAGGCCCTTATACAGGAAGATCTTGCACATTTTACCACATCTGTCTCCATGCCTGCTGCTCCAGCTGGACGTCCACCCTCAACCACTCCAGCTCAGCATGATTCTGACACATCTGCCCCTTCTGTTATAAAAAGTTACACTCCTTCTGCAACTCCTTTAACCCAGGGATCTTCCACTTCTGTGATTTCTGCTTTTTCTGGCCTTCCTGCTTCGTCTGTTGCTGTCAGCACTGGTACCCCCACTGGAATCCCTACTCAGTCTACTTTGATGCCATCTATGTTAACAACTGCTACACAAGCTTCCCCGGTTTTTCACACACCTCCTCTACCCAGTTCTGTTCAGAATAGCTCATCCACTCCTGTTCCTTCAGATACTTCTGGTTTTATTAAAACAGAACAACTGAGCCCTTCTGCTTTTAAAGGCCCTACACTTTCAACAGTGCCTCTTGGCATGTCTGTTTCAGATGCACTATGTTTTAATCAGATTGTTGCGCAGTCTGCAGCTCCTGGGCAAGTCAGTCTTTCAAATCCTGTTTTATTAGGGCTGTCTTCTTTGGGTGTTTCCCTGAACACACCAGCAGCACTTGCATCATGTAGCCCTGCTCCTCAGGGATCAGCAAACCTGAACTCTGTCTTTTCTGGCCTTGCTGCCTTTGCATCTTTAGCCTCCAATTCTGCTCTTGCTGGCAGTCCTGCACTTCCTCTTACTGCTACATCAACTGACACTTCCTTTAGCACGTCTTCTGCTGCTTCATCCATGCTACCTACTGCACTTGTCTCTTCTACCCCAGCAGCTTTCCCAGCACTCAGTTCCCAAGTTACAGCGTCTCCATCTCCATTTCCTTTGGGATTGACCACTCCTGTGCCTTCCATTCTTTCAAGCCTTAACTCTTCTGTCACCCAGGGAGCACTGGGCACCAGTTCTCCATCTTTCCATGCTTTCCCCACATCCAGCACAGCTTCTCTTTCTTCTGCAGCCTCTCCCTTTGCAGCACTTCAGGCATCTTCTGCAGCACCAATGACACCACTGGCCACCATGGCGGCAGCAGCAGCAGCGGCAGCAGCAGCAGCAGCAACTGCAACAACAACAACAACAACAGTAACACCTTCACCAGCTCCAGTCTTACCAGGGTTTGCATCAGCATTCAGCTCCAACTTTAACTCTGCACTTGTTGGGTAAGTAAATTACTGTTAATTTAAAAGTATTTGTTTTTAAGAAGCTGCATCTGCAGACAACAAAATGCCAGTGATAGCTTTGAAGATATGATTATTTTTCCTGTATTTTGTATGCATTTTTTGTTTCTCCTACTTTGACCATCTAGTCTTCTCCCTTCTAAAAATGATCATTTCATTTCCCAGTCCTGTTTGGAGTTATCACAGTGACATCACTCCGAAGCAGTGTTGGCTTATTTTCCAAGGAAATTTGTCTTGTCAGAGCTTTCAGTCTTGCTAAATTGCCTTATAGGTAGAGTCCAATAGCTGGTAGAACTTCACCTGCACATGAATTAACTTTCATACTTGGCCTTAACTTCCACCCAGCACATCATCAGGATGTGGCCCAGGGAATGGGTGTGTGTTTCTGTGCACTTGTGTTTATTTAAACTCTTTTGCTGTATTTAGCAGAACAAAGTGCAGAGCCCGATGGAGCAGTGTACATCCCTTTGCGAGGTTGTGCTTGACATACAAGAGATGGCCCACGGAATGTGACTTTCATCTCTCCCTAGCTGACTCCTCCAGTACACAAGCTTACTACATGAACCTGTCTTACTATGGCAGGAGTTGCTGTGCAACGGGGGGAAACTTAATGAAGCAGCAGAGAGGAGAGTTTAAGCTAAGATGCTATAGAGTGGCCTGGAGAAAGTGAGAGTGAATGTTGATGACTATGCCATAGTTAAAACATAAGAGGAGCTGTTGCTCATCTGAGTAAACAGTGACAAACATGAGTAGTTAATTAGTTTTCACATTGGACTGAACACTGATAAATCGCATGGTGCATGGAAATGATGAGTTGTGAAATAGGAGTAGACCTACCTTTCTGCAGATTGTATGTAGCAAGTGTAAGTTTAGCTGGTTGCTTAGCCTTAGACATTTTGGGACTTAGGGAGCTAAGGGAAAAAAGTTATCAATTGTCCTGTAGATATGAAATGAGGAAAAGGAGGCATTACTATTTTACCTAGACTTTTGGGGTGAACTACTGTGGTGATCAGCTAAGCATATAAAGAAAGAACTGAGAAAGAAGCAACTGTTAAAGCTGTTTTTTTTTGTGATCACTCAGCCACTTTCTAGCATTGTGGCTTTTGCATTAAGAACATGCAATGAACCTGCAAACAGTTAGAAAGAGAAATGGGATGCACTTGATAAAAGGTATAATGCAGTTTGAAGCAGCATTACAAATATAGGAAAACTACTGGAAATGAAGTAAATAATGGTGGATCCTGTTCATTTAGTCCACCCGATCTGACTTGTGGGTTTAAGAGCCGTTTGTCAGGCCTGACTCCTCAGTATCAGTGCTTATGTTCCAAGTACCTTAAGAAGTTTCCCTTCCATAATGCACCACTTCCCTTCATTACCTCAGATCTCGTTTGCCACCTTACCAAAAGGGCATCATCTCTTGCAGTTAAGTGCTCCACCTCATTTTTTATAAAATATTTAGTGTGTTTGGCCCGCAGGCCTTTCGCAGTGTTTTTTTTATTTATTTATTTATTTTTTATAACTCTAGGATTAGTGTTAGCATATTCATTTTCTATGCTGCTTCTTACGTTTTTCAAATTACCCCTTTCTTTCAGAGGTTCTTCCAACCATTGTGATTTTTGTGTATGGTGTTCTTGTTGTTTGAAAACGTTTTGCTGTCAGTTGAATGCTCAAGTAATTGTATAGTACATGTTAAACACTTATATAGTTAGATACCTGATAGATAGTTACTACCCATATTTACAGTTAATAGGTAGTTACTACATATATTTGCAGTTAATAGGTATAACAGGTATAATTATTAATATGGTACAGTTTGAATTGTGTTTACCATCTAGTTGGTTCTAGAATATTAACATTTGGTTACAGCATGGAGAAGCAAGCTTAATTTAAAAAAACTGAATAATGTGTGGTCATAAAATTTCACCACAAGATATGTTCTTCATCTCACATTGCTGCAGTCCAATTTTGCAGGTTCTGTGCCTAAAACACATGCTTAAAATGGCAGAAGATTTAATTTCTTTAATCAGACATTCAGGATTTTCCTCCTTAGCTCATAAATATCTGTATAATCCAGTTCCTATTGATAAAGATGCTAGAGCTTTGGATAGGGTAAGAAAGTGTATACCTCTTCCACTTAAGTTTGTTTGGTTGTCTCCCTGTCTCTGAAAATGAGAGGAACAAGGAAGTCAAGGCTAAGTGTTAAAGATTTAAGAAAGATTTTTGCCAGGTGTGCCTCCTAAGTTTTTTAGCAGCCTACTAGAAGGGATGGGCTTCTTTCTCAGTCTTTTTTGTCTAGTAGGTAGATCGTAGTAGTAGCAGGGCAGAGTACTTTCAGGCTTTCAGCTAGGGGGTGTGTGAGTTCTGCACACAATCTACAGGGGAGGCAGGGGCCAGTCCTTCGTAACAGGGCCCAATGACCTGAATTTTCAGCTGCGGATTCTTCCTGTCTGGCAGCTCCTTTGGGAGAGTCACCCAGGACAAATGGGTGTTGGACATTATAGACCGAGGGCAGATTTCTTTACTTCTCCAAATGGGGGCTATAGCAGGTCCCTCTGTCAGAAAGTGGCCTAGGATTATTCTCGCCTGTTTCTAGTACCAAAGAAAGGAAACACTTGGACCGACGATTTTGGATTTATCTATTCTCAACACATACCTAGACATTCCAAATGTTGCAACAACTTCTACCTCTGTTGGGCAAAGATCACTGGATGGGCTTATCTTCATGTTCCTATCGGCTGGGACTTTACATTATCTCTGCATTGCCCTTTGGCTTATCTAGAGGAATACAGATTTATCCTTATTTGGACGATTGTGCCTGATTCTTGCTCAAGACAAGTGTTAAGGTGCCTAGGGTATTCGTCCAGTCTAGTACCCTCTCAGGAAATGTGCTTTCTGGGTGTGAGACTGAATACAGCTTCCCAGATGGCCTTTTGACCCCGGACATGTATGGACACAACAATTCAAATAATACTGGTGGGCTCAGGAATGTCACAGATGCCTCGGACAATTTTTTTTACATATCAACTTCAACTTGAAGGAGATAGCCAGTCAATGCATTAATGGCTCAAGGATTTACTTCACCCAGGGCAAGTGTTGATTCAAACAGACTTTGCAGGCAAGCAATGATTTTGTGGGAGACTGCTCAATCTTCAGGCAAGATTTCCTTAGCAGATGTTTCACTAAATTTCCAGTTGCCAAAGTTTTGCACAAAATGTTTCATCCCACAGCTTGGAAAGTGTGCTCTATCATTCGCCTCTCCTCCCCAAGGTACTCTGAAAGTCAGACAAGACAAGCCCCTCCATGATACTAATAGCTCCAGATTCAAGCCTGGCATGGCATATTCCTGTTCTACTGTTGGCAGGGTCCAGAACACAACAAGTTTTTTTATTTTTTTTGGAGCCCAGAGGCCACCAAGTACAAGGAAAAAAGTTTATGCTGGAGGAGATGGAGATTTTTAATTTGGAACAAAACAAAGGGCTTTTGATGTTTCCAGCCTGATTTAAGTGTTTCTCTTCAATATCTTACAGAATTATTAGACAAGGGTTTGTCTTTCTCCTCTATAAAAGTTCATGCTGCAGCCATTTCATTCTCTTCATCCTTTGTTTTAGCAATTTTCTAGAGGGCAAAGAACATAAGACCCCCACGAGCTCCTACTCCTGCCTGGGATCTCAATTTTGTGTTGGAAAACTTACTTTACCTCCTTTTGAGCCTGCAGCTACTGCTGAGTTAAAGTTTTTGTCTTGGAAGACTGCTTTTTGTTGGCCTGAACCCTTCCTAATTTTTCATAAGGATAGGAAAGTGGTTTCATGTGGCCTTGAACCAACAATCAATTCATTTGCCTACTTTTATGCAGATCCCAAAATAAAGGGGAGAAAATTTTGCACACTTTTTGGATCACAGGCAGTAGTGTTTATTATTTGAGCAGGACTAAAGGGTTTAGCAGTCTCAGCAGTTGTTTTGTTTCTTTTGCTTTGGGTTCTCAGGGAAACCTGTTTCAAAACAAACTATTTCTAAGTGGATTGGCTTTTGTATTGCTTTTGTTATTCTCATCATGGTAAGGAGATTCCGCTGGAATCAGACGCAGCTACTTGGAGTTCAGCTTTATTCCAAATCTAGGGCTGGCTTTGCCTGCAATCTTACAGGGCATTTTTGCAGCGCCCAATGCGTGATGATTTTGCCAGCCTCCCTTTACCGCTGCGTTGGGATTCTACACATATGTAAGGACTGCAGCAATGTGAGATGAAGAACATAGTACAGTTTTACCTACCAATGATCCACATTGTTGCAGTCCATCTGTAGTTTGGAATGGTTGTATGGTTGTGGTGGTAGCTGTTATTTGTCCATGCCTTTGGGGTATATTCTTTTTTGGCTGTGGCCTTTCTTTTTAGGGCCTTCTGACATCTGGGGCAAGAAAAGACTGAGGATACTGATGTCAGATCTGGAGGACAGCGGATTACCCATATGTAAGGACTGCAGCAATGTGGATCTTCGAACATCTACATTTATGGTAGGTACAAAACTGTACTTTACATGACCTCTGTGTTTGTTTCTTTGGGGGGGCCACACCTCCCTGTTAATTGTGACATTTATGCAGAGTTTTGGCCAAGAGCTTTGTCAGACAGGAAGAGCAAGGTGATATCAAAAGGACTCCTGCTGCCTAATCCAGAATTAGCCAAATGTAAAAATGTTTCAGAAAAACTGTCCAAAGAGGCACACCAAATCCTCGACACCAACCTGTGTTTTGAAGGTCCCAAAGTTTGAGGAAAACAGGACCACCCCTGGAAACAGAACTTATGGCTCTTGTTGCTATCCACAACTCACCAAAAAGGCTGTACCTCCTTCAGGAAGTTTAAACCAATGCTCTCCAGCCAAACATTCCTCTGCATTTTCCATATGGTCCTTTAGTCATTACAAGAGTGCCTCTGAAGCAGTTTGGATCATCTGATGCAAAACATTTTTGGAGAGACAGATAGAGGTGGGGTCATTCCATCACCTTTAGCTCCAAAGGTGATCAAATCCACCAGATGTCCCCAGTTCTTTTTCCTTCACTGGTCTGCCTTTTGGCTCTGGTCACTTCAGAACAGGTATTCCACCTGAATCCTGTGGTCTCGGGTCACTTTGGCTCCGGGGATACTGGCGTTGTCAGAGCCGATGGAGTCTTGGACTCGAGGGTCAGGATGGTGACTTCAGCTCCATTGGTGATGGTAGAGTTATCCACCTTTGAGTCTTTGGTCCTGAATCTGATTCTCTCCTCCTGGCCTTCAACATTCATTGATTCAGAGGTCCCTTTAGTGGAGGTATCTGCTTCTTAGAAAGGAGGACTGGATGACTGAAGAGGTACCTTCAGATTCAATGGAGGTAGGTTCAGCCTTCAAGGTGTTGGGAAGGAAGATTTCTTCCCCTAAGAGATTGAATCCACAGGCACCAACTGATGCAGTCCCACTGCATGATCTTTTCAGTGTTCTTCTCATTGGACTTCCACTGGTCAAAGTCATTCTGCATGCCTTAAGCCATCTGCTCAGAAGGGGTGACACTTCCCCTGATGTAACAAGAAAGAGGACATTTAAGAGGAAACACTTAGACTTCCCATTGGAGTCACCCACCTCCGATACAGACTAGGAGGATCAAGAGGGATCCCCACTGCCCCCTCCAGAGGACACCTCATTTGGCAAAATATTAGAGCTACTGCTACAGATGACATCCTGGCAGCATGTTG
This sequence comes from Protopterus annectens, assembly GCF_019279795.1. Classification (NCBI taxonomy): domain Eukaryota; kingdom Metazoa; phylum Chordata; order Ceratodontiformes; family Protopteridae; genus Protopterus; species Protopterus annectens. The sequence goes on from NC_056736.1 coordinate 539,364,826, forward strand.
ACCCCCCCCCCAAGATTTCTGAACTCCATGCACTGTCTTCTTCTCCTTACTTATTATTTCATAAAGACAGAGTGTCTGTATGAACAAACCCATCTTTCCTTCCTAAGATGGCTTCAAACAGAGGAGAGTACTATTACATTTATTGGATGTGCATAGACCACTCACATCTGCCTTTACAGAACTAAATTGCTTAGAAAAGACAGCAAGGTTTTGAAAGTGTCACTTCTGAGGTGGCTATCAGACTGCATTTCCTTTATTTACACAGTCAACAATAATACTCTTTCTTATAAGTTGAGGGCTCATTCTGCTAGAGTTAGTGCAACTTCCATTGCCTTCTTCAAGGCCTCTTCAGTGGATAATATTTGTGATGCAGCCACTTGGTCTTCCATGCATACTTTCATCAGGCATTATAAATTGAACTGCAGCTCCAGGGCAAGAGCTTCTTTTGGTACTGCTATCCTGAAATGTCTCCTATGATGAGGTCACCCGGGATGCATCATATCCTGGGATACTGACCCACATGTTGGATCAGGTAAACTGAATTAATAGGATACAAAAGTTATGTACTTACCATAGTGATAGATCCTTTTGATATCCTTCTGTTCCTAGGCTGTAGTATTCATAACATAAGGGAGTCCGGCTCACTCATATATCTGGCCAGTATTCAAAAGTCTTCATGCCACTGCAGAATACGTGCTACGCCTCACAACATAATGCGTATACGTTGGCTATAAAGAGACATCAGCACACACCTGCCTCAGAATTTTTCTGCCGCATGTCCAATTTCCTGCTCCAGATGTTCTCTTGTCAGTACTGTTGTGTTCCAGTTACCTGATAAGTACCCGTTGGGATTTTTTCTTCTTAAATTATTTGCTGTTGCTTGTTTGTTGGGTTCATGTCAGCTAGGAAGAGCAAGTGTCAGTGTGGAATTCAGATTCCACATAAAGACGTCCATGACCTTTGCCTCATTTGTCTATGCCCAGACCACAACCACACCGAGTGTTCTGTTTGTAAGTCCTTCATCCCTAAGACCCTCAGAAGTTGGCTAGTCTCTCTAAAATTATACTTAGAAAACCATTGCCTGCACCTAGACACAAGATGGATGTGACATCAGGCTATTCAGATGAGCCGGTACCGAAGGTCAAAAAATCGCTGCCTGAGCTTTCAGCTGTGTCCTCTCTGCTGGTAGTTTCTCCTAAGTGGCCCAGGGGCTGTACCAGAGGTGGTGGATCTACCTACAGCAGGTACCACAGTGGAAGTCCTGAAGGAGTCCACCGGCACATCCATAAGGGAAGGGAAGGCATCCGATATGTGTGATAAGGGGGAACCCAGGCTCGTTATCTTTGAAGGCCCATGTGGCATCACACAAATCATGGTGCATGAAGATGTGCTCTCTGATATCGTCAAATGCAGGTTGACATCCAGTCCTTCCACCTTTCATCATGTGGAAACCCCTAAAAGGAAGAAGGCTAAAACTAAACATGTAACCCCCTGCTACACCACAGCAGACCCCAGATTGGCAAGCCTTCTCTCAAAGCCTGTTAAATTTCTTTATGGCCCTTCGCCAACCTTCTCCTTCTTCTGTTCTTCTGCAGCCCTTTTCTCCTTCCACAACATTCAAAATGACAGATGTTGAAACTTCCTCAGAGAAGGAGGATTCCTCTGGTGAGGAGTCCTTGGCCTACTCCACCCAGTTGGCTTTCCCCCTTAGGGTATGCCTCCCCAAAGGAGGAATCTAATGGTACAAATTCCCCTGGGAGGGCATTTCTTTTGGAGAGACTATTCTCAAAATGAAAGATTTTTTCAAGTGGGACTGCTCCCAAGTTTCAGACATTCAAAAGAGGTACTATGACTTCTTGCAGATAGATTCCCCATCTCCTTCGGCCAGTTTTGCCTGCCTTTCTGGATGTCTTCTCGGCTACCTCCAAATGTCTAGGCTCCTAAGTCTCCTGCCCCTAAGCGTCCAGACAGGTTCTATAAGGTACCTGAGGACTCCATGTTTCTTTTCAAGGCTCCTGCTGCTAATCCTGCTACCATTTCTGTCTCCATGGGTAAGGCTTTAAAATTGCTACCTTCTACTTCCTTGTTGCCCTCTGATAAGGAATGTGAGGTCATGGAATGTTTGGGAAAGAAGGTTTACACTTCTGCTACTTTGGCCTTCCGAGCTGTTAATTATCAGACCCACATGGCAACGTACTCCCTGACTCTTCTGGCAGATGCAGGGAAATGTTTGGGAGACATTCCAGATTCCCCTGCAAAATCTAAATTAATAGACAGATTTCGACTTCAACTACCCAAACATAGACTGGGAGCATTACTCTAGCTCCAACACCGTAGCCCAAAGGTTCCTAGAATTTATAAACTCAAATGCTATGGAACAACTTGTTACCACTCCCACAAGAGGGGAAAACATACTGGACCTGATCATCACCAACATGGGGACTCTATGCTCCAGACCAGAAGTGTATCCCTCACTGGTAAGATCAGACCATAAACTAATCTCACTGGATATTCACATCCCGACCCCACCCCCTGCCCAGAAAACCACAGTGAAAAACTTCTCTAAAGCAAATTTCACACTCCTCAAAACTGAGGTGGAATCCTTCAAAGCCCACTGGCCTGTGGAAAATACGGCCCAGACCGCAGAATCCTTTATAAACGCATTCTATGAACACCTTCAGGAATGCATGGATCATGCAATCCCAAATAAAACCAAGACCCAATCCTCCAAAGGCAGGCGTCCTGTCTGGTGGACCCCAGCCATAAACAAACTATACAATAGAAGGAGGAAGCTACTACATGATAGAGCAAAATCCCAAAAAGGGAAGGCATCTCTGATCAGTATTAGCAAAAAACTACGGGCACTCATAAAATTGTCTAAGGCCAGCTTAGAGAGAAAAATTGCACAGGACACTAAGGATAATCACAAGGCTTTCTTTAGTTATGTCAGGAACCTGGGTGGGAATTCCCAGATATGCTCAGAATTAGTCCAAAATGACAATAAATACACCAAACCCAGAGACATTGCCAACATCCTAGCTGACAGGTTCAGCACAAACTCCCCCCCCCTCCCCACCAAAAGGGCAAATATCTATCCCAGCAGTGTGCTGCCCCCCTGACATCTCAAATGCTCAGGTAAGAGCCGCCCTCTCCAAAGCAAAAAACACAGCATCAATGGGACCAGACGGTGTCCCAGGCTGTGTCCTACATGAACTCCAAGAAGAGCTAAACCCAAACATAAAACTACCGTTCAATCTCAGCCTTACTACAGGATATGTACCCAAAGAGTGGCGTACAGCAACAGTGGTGCCTCAACTGATCCTGGAAACTATCGCCCCATAAGCCTGACTAGCTTGGTCTGCAAAGCTATGGAAAGGATCATCATGGACCTCATAAATAAAGATGTTGGGGACCTACAGACACTGGATCCTTCCCAGTTCGGCTTTGTTAAGAGCAGATCCTGCGTCTTAAACCTGGTCGATTTCTTTGAAACAATCACCAAAGCCATTGAAGAGGGGAAGGTGGTCCACACAGCCTACCTGGACCTCGCAAAAGCCTTCGATACAATACCCCACTCAGGCAGTATAGATAAGCTCACCAGCTTAAATATAAACCCCTATGTCACTAGATGGGTTGCAAACTGGCTCAAAGACAGAACCCACATGGTTAGAATTGCTGGAGCCATGTCAGACTCCAAACCAGTTACAAGTGGTGTCCCACAAGGCTCAGTCCTGGGACCTCTCTTGTTCGGTATATATTTCTTGGAGGTACAAGCCAACACGGAAGGACTGTGGCTGACCAAGTTCGCAGATGACTGCAAACTGGGTGCCATAATTGACTCTCCAGCCGACACAAGCATCCCCCAAAAGGGCCTCATAGAAACAGGCAACTGGTGCCAGAGCCATGGCCTCAAGCTAAACGCCAAAAAATGTATAGTCATCCCCTTTGGCAAAAACAAAGTGCCCACAAATTACCACATAGGTGGTAATCCATTAAGTACGGAAGAAGTAATTAGGGACCTGGGGACCCAAGTTGATAGCAATCTTTAATTTGAAAACCACATGGCCAAAGTGGTTAGAAAAACATGTTATATAGCCCACCTAATCATGAAGGGATTCACATCTAGATCAGGGGAGGTCATCGTGCCTCTTTACTCATCCCTCATCAGGCCCATAATTGAGTACAATGCCCCTTTTGGGCTGTACCTTACCAGACACCTGCAGCAACTAGAAAGACCCCAAAAGTACCTCACCAAGAGGATCAAAGGGCTCAAACAGATGCCATATGCTGCCCGGTTAAAGAAACTCCAGCTCTACTCAGTGGCATACCGCCTGCTCAGAGGCGATCTGTGCCTGACATATAAAGCCATGTCCAACCCGGAATTAATGGACATGCTGCACCTCAGAAAATCCAAATCCCATCGAGCTACGCTCGAGACTTGAACCTCAGCACTGAAATAAATAGGACATGCTGGAGGGACAGATTCATAACCCAGAGGCTCCCTTCACTCTGGAAAAAAATCCCAGTCCAGGTTAGGCAGAGTTCCTCATTGACTCTCTTCAAGAGGAATCTTGATGAGTGGATGGGAGATCATAAGTTTACCCCGGGTATCACTTCTGTGTCACTGTTAGACAGAGGCACAGTATACTAACCTCGAAAAATGGCAAGCAAAATTAATTTAAAATGGGCAGCGAAAGCCAACACACTCTGGCTAGGCTTATAAATGCCCTAGGGCAGATAGCCTAGTATGAACCTATGAACCTAGGTATTCTTAATATGTATTAATAGGTATTCTTAATTCTTCTGCACAAGTGACTAGGCACTCCAAGTGCAGATGTTCTTCATGTTTCACTGCTGCCTGCAGTAGCCCTCAGTCAGCCCGAATACAAGAGTCTTGGGATTTCTGCATCGGACGCTGTCACCTCTTCCATGACATCAGGTCGTCAGGGGTATAAAACATGCAGCCGATGCCATTACATCAGCTTTTCTTACCACGCGGGAGCCTGAAGCAGTTCGCAAGTGCCAGTCGGCCGCTACCTGAAATTTTCGTTTTTCGAGTTTCAAACCTGAAGTCTTCTAAAGCTAAGTACCCCGTTGGGGGTTCTTTTTTCTTGCTCTAACTGATGTCAGAAAAAGTTAACAATTGTCTAGACTGTGGAAAGCAAATACCTCACAGAGATTTTCATTCTTACTGCGTCACCTGTTTAGGCCTAGACCACGACGTCCCTCACTGTCGGTTTTGTGCCTTGTTTAATGCCCGAACTATTCATCATCGGGCTATTTTTGTTGCTAAATTATTTCACTCTCATTCTCCGTATTCTGAAATGGCTTCAGTAAGCCATCCGACTACCGATCCTCCGAAAAAACGTAAGGATAAAGACAGACCGCATAGGTCCAAAACTGCCTATGACGCTTCCGTTAAGCTAGTCGCCAGTCCCCCTGTACTCAGTGAGGCGCCTTTGCAGCCCCTGATACCCACTTCTACAGATTCGCAGGCCTCTGCTGAGACTCATTCGGAGTCCGGAATGCCGCAAGATGCTTCTTCGATTATGGAACCTGCGGATATCTCTACCTTGGATGGGTCCGGAGGGTGTATTCCAACCTTCTGATCGTATTAAACCGACTACTTCATTTCAGACTAAAACGACCGAGTTTCTCAGTCCCAGAGTTCGTACTACACCTAGAAAACCGACGACCAACGTGCATGCTCAAGCTGCCATGCCACAGAAACAAATGCTTAGAATGGCTGAAGACCTTATAACGCTAATTAGGGGAAGCCAGTCTTCCCCCTCTAAAAGACAAAGAATTGATTTCCCTTCTGATTCAACAGACCATGTGTTTGATGACTCTGATCCTTCTGATTACCAGGACATACCCTTATCTACCTATGAGGATTCAGATGCAGAGGATTCCATTCCTTCTGCCTCCCCTCCAGAGGACTTTTCTTTTGGTGAAACCTTGCTTACCTTAAGAGAGCATTTCCGCTGGGAATGCCAGGACTACCCACAGTCCAAAAAGAGACTCAGATAATTTTTAGACTTTCCTTAGCACAGGTCTCTAGCTGTACCCCCTGTCTTGGATATTGTAGATGTTTTCATGGAATCCAGTCTTACTCCTGATACTTTACCACCAGCTCCTAGAAAGCCTGACAGGTACTACAGGGTACCTGACTCTCACAAATTTCTCTTTAAGAATCCCACTGCAGATCCAGAGACCATTTCCCAGGGATTTAAAGGTATTAAGGCTACTACAGCCAAAAATCCTACCCCTTCGGACAGGGATTCGAGGGCTTTAGACAGATGGGGCAAGAAGGTATATACCTGTGCAACTCTTGCCATCAGGGCTTTAAATTGGCAGTTTCACATGTTGAAGTATCAGCAGCATATTATGGAACTAATTAAACAAAAAATGTTGTTGCTTCCAGATTTTGCAGAAAATAAAGGTTTACAAGAGTTAATGCATTCTGCAAACCAAGTCAGTAAACATACTTTGCAGTGTGGTTTTGATACCTTAGAAGCACCTTGCAAGGCTGATGTCACTGGGTCTGTACTGAGAAGGAATGTCTGGCTGAAGGAACAAATCTTGCCCGACCGTGTCAAAGCAAAATTACTAGATGCTCCATTAAACCAGGAACATTTGTTTGGCACAAAAGCAGAAGAGGTTCTTAAAAAGATGGAGGAAAAGGCTAAATCTTTGCAAACGGTTAAAGATTTCTTACAGGCACAGCCATCTAGATTCAGTAGGCATTGGCCTTCAAAAAACTGGTCCTTTCCATTACCTACCCGGTCTTCTCAGCCCAAACCCAGGGGCAACAGACCACCAAGGCTACAGTTTCAGGGTACGCAGAGATCTAAACAATGGAGTGCTCCCCCCTCAAAAACAGGGAGCGGTAAGCCAACCCCCCCCTTTGGAAAAAATTCACAATGACTTGTCTATCATCCTTCCCAGCCATACCAAAGTACTTGCACCCCTAGGAGGAAAATTCGCCCTGCATGCAAAAAACTGGATGTCCATTACCCAGGACCGATGGGTCCTAAACATTGTATCCCAGGGATACAGATTCTACTTCCACTCACTGCCAACCCCAAGCGGGTTGCCAGACCTTCCTCCAAACCAGTGGGTAGAGGATCAAAAGCAAGTACTTTCTCTTCTCAGTATAAGGGTATTCATCCTGTTCCAGTAGAGCAAAGAGGACAAGGTTTCTACACCAGACTGTTCCTGGTGCCCAGAAAAGAGGGCTCTTGGCACCCTATCCTGGACCTGTCCATTCTCAACACCTTCCTGGTGGTCCCAAAATTCAAAATGTTTACACTACAACAGCTGCTTCCTATACTAGCAAAGGACTCCTGGCTAGTCACCCTAGACCTAAAAGAAGATTATCTGCACATCCCCATAAGGGAATCTTGCAGAAAATATCTATGTTTCAGGGCAGGCTGTGTGCACTATCAGTTCTCTGCACTTCCCTTTGGCTTATCTACTGCACCCAGGGTATTCTCAAAGTGCCTGGCTTCAGCCATTGCATACTGCAGGCAGTGAAAATTCAAATTTATCCATACTTGGACGATTGCCTGATTCAGGCGGGCAGTCAGGAATTGCTACTTCAGCACCTGGCATTTGTAAAGAGACTTCTAACTTCTCTTGGGTACACCATCAACGAAAATAAATTACATCTGGTGCCCAGCCAAAAGATTGTATTCCTGGGAGCAAGCTTGAACACAACTTCACAAACAACACCACATTTATGAGGTACATAAACAAGCAGGGGGGATTTCATTCCTACCCACTCTGCAGGTTAGCCATGGCCCTGTGGAACACAGCCTTGAGCAGCCAAGTGCACCTGCAAGCTCAGTTCCTGCAAGTCAAACAAAATTCACTGGCAGACGAATTAAGCAGAAATCTACTGGACCCACACGAGTGGAAACTGGAACCCAACTCATTCAAACTTCTAACCCACAGGTGGGGGACACCAGAGGTGGACCTCTTTGGCTCCCCCCAAAACCATCAATTGAGCAAATTTTGCACCAGAAATCCCCACAGCCAAGCAAGGAAAGTGGATGCCCTATCCTTTATATGGGAAAACCTCTCAATTTATGCCTTTCCCCCTCTGCCCCTCATCTCGAAAGTACTACTCAAGATCAAACAGGACTAACCAAGGACAATCATTATTGCACCGGACTGGCCCCGCCAGGACTGGTACCCACTCCTACGCAGTCTGGCAGAAGTGCCACCCTGGCACCTACATGAGACCCCCCCACCCTGCTGTCCCAGCAGGGGAGACAGATTTTGCATCCTCAGCTGCAAACCCTAAACCTTGCAGCCTGGCTTATTCCCTGAATACACCACCAGCAGCCCTCAGCAAACAGGTGCTGGATGTCATCCTTGAGGCCAGAAGGCCTAGTACTAGGAAATCCTATTCAGAAAAATGGAAAAGATACTGTTCTTGGAGCCAGTCTCAAGGAAAGGACACAGCCGTGCCCACTTTACCTCAAATCCTAGATTACCTAGCAGAGCTGCTCCACAAAGGCCTACCCTTCTCTTCTATTAAGATTCATGCCTCAGCCATCTCAGCTCATTAAAATACTGAGCCACCTCACTTTTCTCACCCTCTGGTCAAACAGTTCCTGAGAGGAGCTAACAATTTAAGACCGCTGAGGAGAGCTCCCATCCCTGCCAGGGACCTTAACTTTGTTCTAGAGAATCTGACGCTTCCCCCTTTTGAGCCTGCTGCTACAGCACAGTTAAAAATCCTCTCTTGGAAAACACCCTTACTTCTAGCTATCACTTCAGCAAGAAGAGCATCTCAGTTACAGGTACTAATGGCTGTGGAATCCTTCATTATTTTCCATGCTGACAGGGTTTCCCTCAGGACTAACCCATCTTTTATGCCCAAGGTGGTATACAGTGTAGCTCTAAACCAATCCATCCATTTACCAATCTTTTTCCCTAATCCTCAGAATAAAGGGGAAAGGATCCTGCACTCCTTGGATGTACACAGACAACTCAGGTTCTACCTTGACAGGACTAAGCCTTTCAGAAAAGCTAACCAGCTGCTAGTCAGCTTTGTTACAGGGGCAGAGGGCAAGGCCATTTCAAAGCAAATCATTTCTAAATGGACAGCACACTGCATCCATTTCTGCTACAAACACCATGGAAAACCTACCCCACAGGGGATCAGAACTCATTCCACTAGGGCTACCTCAACCTGTACAGCATTTCTCAGGGGAGTCCCTACCAGGGACATCCTGGAAGCTGCAACCTGGAGTTCTGTACACACCTTCACCAAGCATTACCACTTACCTGTTTTTTTCTAAATCCAGAGCTGGATTTGCCACAGCAGTCTTACAAGGCCTACTAGCCAGCCCTACTATTACTGGACTGCCTCCACCCTTCCTCAGCTTTGGGAATCAACCCAAGTGTGATGACTGCAACAGTGAAACACGAAGAACATAGTACAGTTGTGTACACTTACCATAAATGTAGATGTTCGAGTGTATTCACTGTTGCAGTCCTGGTTACCCTCGTTCCAGCCCCCTGACTCTTCTATGATTTCTACCTGTCCTCTTTTTGGCCATATCTTAAGGCTATGGTATTTACTTTTTACTGGAGGTGTTCCACACCATGTAATTGCTTCCTATTTTGGGGGCTCCTGACATCTGGGGCAAGAAAAACTGATATAATGGCATCGGCTGCATGTTTTATACCCCTGACGACCTGACGTCATGGAAGAGGTGACAGACTCTGGTATTTGGGCCGACTGAGTGCTTCCTGCAGGCAGATAACCCAAGTGTGATGACTGCAACAGTGAATACAGTCAAACATCTATATTTATGGCAAGTATACACAACTGTACTTTATGATGCTGCTGATGCCTCCACAAGGGCAGCTATCACTGGGCCGGTCCTTTGTAGATATTCTTAGCTTAGGCTACATCCTCTGCCCGAGGACTTCAAGGCAAAATTGCTAGATGCACCCTTGGATAACAACACCTTGTTTGGTAGTTCAGCAGCAGAGTTCTTCAAATCCCTTCAGGAGGAAGGAAAAGAGTTACAGGACCTTAAACACATTCTTGTATCTCCAGTTCCACATTTTTAAAGAAATTACTCGATTAAGACTGCCTTTGTAAGGAAGCCATCCCTGTCCTCTTCTTCTAAAAGTAAGAGGGGACCCAGAAACCAGCCTCTTCCAGGACTGCTTCTTCCAACTATATTCCTAAACAGCCCTTTTAGTCCCAACCTAAGCCATGTAGTCTGTGACTACAAGACACCAGGGTCATCCACTCCCCTGTCTCTTCGTTTCAGCCCATCACTTGCTGCTTGGAAGCTGATTACTTGGGACTCTTTGGTCCTTTCCATAATCAAAACAGGGTATTTCATGGTATGGGAAAATTTCCCCTCATTCAGAGGGATCCCCCCCACCCCACCCCAAACATCAGTTGAGGTTCTTTCCTCAGGTCATCTCAGACCTGATTTCTCAAGGGACTATCCAAGAGGTTCCTTCCTCCCAGCAAGGAAAGCGTTTTGCTCCAGGATGTTCTTGGTTCCTAGGAAGGATGGCCCTTGGAGACCCATTCTGGACCTTTCCCTTTTAAACACTTTTCTTAAGGTCCATTCTTTTCATATGTTGATCTTCTCTTCTCCCTCTCTTCCTCAGGTGTTCATGGTGTCCTTAGACATAAAAGATGCCTATCTTCACATACCCATCTATCCACTGTTCAGGAAATTTTTACATTTTTTTCTGCTGCTTCCTTGCATTTTCAGTTATGTGTTTTGCCCTTTTGTCTCTCTACTGCACCAAGGGTCTTTACAAAGTGCTTGGCTCCCATCATAGCATTCTGCAGAATGTGAGGAATTCAAATCTTCCCTTACCTGGATGACCTTTTGATTCAGGCACAGTCCCCAGAACTTCTCCAGGAACATCTTTCCTTCACTGTTGTCCTTCTACAGAGACTAGGGTTCACCGTAAACTTCCAGAAGTCTTATCTCACCCCTACGCAGGATCACATTATTCCTGGGATGCAGGATACAAACAAAAAAATGTTAACCTCTCTCCCCACAGAGAAGCTCTTGTTCCTGATGTCCTATTTTCAGGGCATTCTTCCTCTTCAGTCCTTGACAGCCAGGTACTTCCTCCATCTCCTAGGGTACGTGGCATCCACTATCCCAATGCTACCCGTAGCAAGACTACACATGAGGAACTTGCAGTGGTATCTAAGAACTGTGTGGATGCAACACCTACATCCTTTAGAGTTCCTGATTCCACTCCTTCCTTATATGAAAAGGGAACTTCTGTAACCCCCCTTTCTTCCCAAGACAAAAATTCTGGCCTACTTCTGTAACCACCCTTTCTTCCCAAGAGTAAGGAGATGAGGGCACTGGTTTATGCCCTGCAAATGTTCAAAAGCAACCTTTTTCCAGGGGTACTGAGATGGTTCACAGACAACACCACAGCTCTTTGGTACATCAACAAGCAGGGGGGAATGAAGTCTTACATTCTATGCTAACTAGCCCTACTCACCTGGGAAATAGCATTACAAAGCCAAATTTTCCTTCAGGCAGTTTACCTCCCCTCAGCCCAGAGTACAGTGGCAGACTTTTTAAGCAGGTACATGACCCATTCCCATGAATGGATGTTGCAGAGGGGGTGTGTTTCTGGACCTAATCCATTGTTGGGGTATGCCTCAAGTAGATGTCTTTGCCTCCCCCATGAACAGATAACTTCCAAAATCTTGTGCCAGGGTCCCACATCTCCGGTGTGGAAGGTGGGCACTCTATCTTTCTCTTGGAAGGGGATATTTCTGTATACATTCCCCCCTTACCTCTTTTACAAAAGGTCCTACTGAAGATTCAGCAGGATCAGCCCAAAATCTTGTTGGTGACTCCCTTTTGGTCAAGACAGCACTGGTTCCCCCTTCTCTTGCACCTAGCCAGGGGCAGTCATCACAAGTTACCCCACAGGGTGGTGCTACTCACACAGGGCAAGGGGACTCTAGTACATCCACAACTGTCAACCCTGTACCTGACCTTGTGGGCAATAGGGATTTAATCCCTTGTAGACACCTTTTCTCAGAGGATGTGCTACACGTTCAGAAGGAGGCCAGAAAACCCGCAACTAGGAAATCCTACATTTCCAAATGGAAAAGGTTTTCCATCTGGTGTCACAAAAAGGACCTACAACCACTGTCAGCTGATGTTCTAGTGGTCGTGTCCTATGTGTGTGAATTGATGAGGGTTCGGTTGTCTTACTCTTCGGTGAAGGTTCACCTTTCAGCTATCTCTGCTTGTCTGCTTATGTCTCCACCTTTGGCCTCTAGGTTAGAGGTAAAATTGTTTCTTAAAGGCATCCTTCATATCAGACCATCAAGAAAACCAGTACCTCCTCCTTGGGATTTCAGCCCTGATGTCCAGCTCCCCTTTCACTGTCTTTCATAGAGATAGGGTTTCCCTGCACACTAACTTTACCTTTATGCCCAAACTGGTTAATGAGTTATCCGTGAATCAGGCTATTAACCTTCCTACTTTTTTCCCTTCCCCTCAGTGTCCCAGTGAGAGAATGTTGCACACTTTGGATGTGCATAGACAGCTCAGATACTACCTTGACAAGACTCAGCGTATATGCAAGACTGACCGCCTGTTTGTTTCTTACCACCCAAGATCTCTGGGTCAATCAGTTTCCAAGCAAACTATTTCCAATTGGATTTCTAAACCAATTTCATTTTGCTATTTGTCTAATGGTAAGACCCTTCCTTCCCCAGTGAAGGCTCACTCTACTAGAGCAGGCTCTTCCTCTAGGCAGTCCTTAAAGGTTTGGACATTGCTTCTATACTGGATCAGCTATATGGTCCTCTGTCCGTACTTCCACAAAACACTACAGGCTTGACAAAATCTCCAAGTCCAGAACGGAATTTGCAAAAGTAATCCTACATGGATTTGTAGAAAAAGCATTGGCTCATCCTCTTCCCAAGCTTGACACCTTGTCAGCTTGAGCTTTGACATTCTCCCTTATGTTATGAATACTGTAGCATATGAATAGAAGGACATAGAACAGTTATATAACATCTTACTATAACCATAGATGTTCTTCTCTTCTACATGCTGCAGTATTGCCTTCCCCCTGATGCTTACCTAGCCTTCCTCTGATATGCTTCTCAACTAGGATCTCAGGCTGATGCTGGGTGGCATACAGTCCTGAGGTAGGTGCGTGCTGACATCTTCTTTATACCCGAGATCTCTTTATGACCAACGTACACGTTATGTTGTACATCATAGCACGTACCTTGCAGTGGCATGAAAACTTTTGAATACTGGCTGGAAGTACGAGTCTGCCAGAGGTGAACTCCCTTCGGTTATGAATACTGCAGCATATAGAAGAGATGGACATCTGTGGTTATGGTAAAATCTTACACAACTATTCTTTCTTGTCCATCCAATACTACAGCCTTCCCCTTGTCTCCCTGCCTTATTCTGTAAGACCTGAAGGATCTTTTGGTTGTAAGCCATTTAGTCCCTATTCAGGCTAAATTATATATATCTTGGTCTTATGACATCAAACAAGATCTGGGGTAGCTAAAGGAGGTGCTGCATTTTGCAAGGAAAATTTTTTAAAAGGGCTCAAGGCTGGAGCACTGATATTGCTGAGATGGATCAGACAAGTGGCTCGAGAACTTAAATGTAGTATCAGATGGACATAAATGAAAGGAGCTATCATGATAAGTACCTAACTTTAGTTTTTCAGGAATTGGATTGGAATGTCTGCAGTACATTGTGTGGTACAGTATGTGATATCAAGCATGATATAGTTTGTAAATGTTATGTGAAGGAGATGCAAGTGACTTTTTAACGCAAATGATTTGTCTTTGCAGAAGAGACACTAGTGTTATTTTTTCTGCACATTATGTCAGTATTTTATTGGCTATAATATCCATTTAAACCAGTAATATGTTTCATGGATAGGGAAGAGTACTGCCCTATATGAGAGTGATGAGCACTGTTGCCATTTTATTGTCAGGCTGAGGGGAAAGGGGGTGCAAAAAGAGGAATATTAGCTGGAACCTTTAAAGCAAGGGATTTTCATGTGCATGTAGCTATTGAAAGTGAGTTATTGAAATGGTATAAAGTTGTCTGCAGGTTTCTAATTTGTTTCTTGGCTAAAACGGGGAAAGATGACTTTGAGACTCTTATTTAAATGTGATTATGACACTTGCATAGAGGAATACATTCTGGTTTGAGTTATCTTAGTTTTAGAAGAAGGTAATGAAAGTAAATATTCAAAGAGAAATCATTTTGCACAAGGTGATTAGATTAGATGTGTTAAATGGAGTGGGGTGAGTAAGAAAGATACATTCCAAAATAATCTTAATCAAAAATTGTTCATGCAAGTGTCCTGAAAGGACAGAGTTAATACAGTTGTCACTAACTGGACTCTTTATTTAAAATAGAATGTTTAAGTGTTGTGGAATAAGAACGGGACACCTAGGCCAGTAAATCAAAAGGCATTTCTTACATACCTGAAAAGGTATAGTTTTAATTTTGTGACACTGCAAGAGACTCATCTGGGGAATGAAGAGCATGTAAAACTAGGGGTTGCATTTAGGGGTTCCTATTACGAGATCGAAAACCCATTTACGCAAATACGAATACATTGACTCGTATTATGCGAAGCACAGGAACCTCGAACATCCAAAACCGCATATTCCGGAATGTCAATTTGTTTTGCTTGGCCCGTCTGCGGTAGAGTTCCATAAGGTAAGTGTGCGAGTGATAGGATTTTAGGGTTAGGATATGGATTAAGGTAAGTGCATAGATAGGTAATGTATGTAAGATTTAGTGTAGTGCTAGATGTAGGGATTTTTTAAGTGTATGTATGTGTATTATTTATTTTGTTTGGGTGTATGTCTGTAGGGGAAGTGTGCGGTAGTTACGGACCTTAGAGTTAGGGAGGGGTTAAGGATAGTGCATAGATAGTTGTGTATATGGGGTTTAGTGTAGTGTTGGAAGTAGGGTTTTGTTAAATGTATGTATGTGGATTATTTATTTTGTTTGGGTGTATGTCTGTAGGGGAAATGTGTGGTAGTTACGGACGTTAGTCCTTAGTTATGTATATGGGGTTTAGTGTAGGGTTAAAGTAGGGTTTTGGTGCTTTACTTTAGATTAGAAGTAGGGTTTGGTTAGTGTATGTATGTGGTTTATTTATTTTGTTTGGGTAGGTACTTTGTAGCGGGTGGTGGGGTTGGCCGACTATGATAGTTCGATATTTTATTTTTCGCGGTTTAGTGCATTCGGGATTTTCGTGGTTCGCGGTATATGGGTCGATGTTTAGGTATTCGCGTAAAGGGTTTTTTGATCTCGTAATATAGACCTGCATTTAGAGATGCAAGAGGAAAAAAAGGTTAGTAATTTTGTTAGTTAAAGTGGCCCCACTAAAGACCGAAGAGATATTAATTGACCTAATGAGATGCATACCTCTCATCCTGTAAGTACAAGAAATATGGGCAGTGCTAAAAATAATGGAGGGGGGAGACAAAGGGCCAACAATAGGGACAGATTTTAAATATTTATCTTATAAACTTAGAAAGTTGTTAGAATAACAGGTTTTGTGAAAGCATGCATTTTTCTGAAGGATATGAAGTCTGAAACTCAAATGTATGTCATTGTTTAGTGATTTAAATCCTCAATAATTTGCCAAAAAACACAAATTTTATGAGGAAGAGATCAAAAATCTGGACAGTTGAGAAGTATGATGAGATGTTTTATGAGGATTAAGGGTCATTTTATTCAGTCTGACATTCTTCTCCCTCTAAATTACACCAACATTCTGTATTAGGTTTATTAGGAACACATTGACTCATATAATGGCATTTCAAGAGAAGATTTTGATTTTAGTTTGAGATTTGGACATGGTTAATAGGTAAAGAGATGTAGATAACGGACCATGGATGCATAGAATAAATCTTGAAGGAAAATATCTCTGTCGGCATCTGAATTCAGTAGGGTTTACAAATGTGTGACTGGAATGAGAAAAAGAGGATAAAGATCATGGATTTTATTGGGGATGCTGGACCATCTGATGTTCTCAGATCATATCCCATTACAAATCAGTATAAAGGTGGGAGAAACTAGGAACTTGTTGAGACACTGGACATTTCCATCAAATATGCTCACAAGTTGTTGAGAGAAGTAAAGGATCACAGAGGCTTTGTTAAAACAAGTCAGTAGTATAAACGGTTAGGTTATGATAATTGTAAACACAGTTTAAAAGTAAAATAATGGAATATACCACAGAGAGACTGAGACATGTTTGGACTAGATTCAAGTATGTAAATCAGGAAACAGTAGAGCTGCAAGCAAGGAATGTATGTCGTACTCGGGTAGAAAGTGATTATTTATTAGAGGCAAAATCAATAATGCGTGTTTAATTGATAAAATTAGATTTAAGTGGGCAGAAGTTAGGGAACTTTTATTTTGGAAATGACATCCACTGATAGTGATATCTGGACAAAATGTAAGGTGAGGGGTATTTAAGATCAGAGATTATCTGACTACAGAGGATATTATGAGTCAGGAAGGGATTTTGTTCGTATGTAGAATTATTGTAAACATTGTTATAAATGAGAAACCCGAGGGATGGGAGGATAGTGTCTTATGTAGAATCATTATCATTATCCCTGTTTTCAGGGGTAAGGCATGGATATGTTGAACAAACTTACATTAGAAGACCTGAAAGAAGTGTAACAAGACACACAACTGGTAAATCTCCTGGATTTGACAGGATACTGTCAGAAGTGTATAAAGTAAGGATGACAGGGTTATGATGGTGTAGGTTCATTTAGAATGGTATACCTGATGGGGAGGAACTGCCATCTTGGTATGATGCTATGATTACTGTAACATTGACAGCGGAGAAAAGGCTTTATCTTCCATCCTCAAACAGACATGTGTCTATTCTAAATCATGATTACATACTTTTAAGTTGGTACTTGGCGTGTAGGCTGACAAGAGTTATATTACAGGTGGTACATGAGAACCAATGTTTGGGGGGGGGTGACTGCTGAGCATAATCCAGGATGCCTAGCTGAAATATAAACATGTGATCAAGAAGCCACTTGATAGGGTTAATTGGAAAATTTTATTTTAGATATAGAAAAGATGGGAACTTGGAAAATTGTTTGATTGCTTCAGAAAACTTATAGTAGAACCACTGCCTGAGTAAAAATTCAAGCATGACTTTTGAAGGTATTTGATGTATTGAGTTTGACGAGGCTGGGCTGCCCCATGGGGGCTGGCGTTGAGTTACCAGGAGAATGCTCTTATTCTGAAGTACTGAGATTTTCTCTAGCACTGATGCCTTCCCTCCAGAATGATGACGTTTGCATCTCATTAGGCTATGTAGGCTGTGTGCAGTGTCTTACATGTACATACCTTCTCTGGACCATAGGATGGCCACTTCTTCTTGGATCTCTCCCATTCCTTATCCCTGGTGATCCTTCTGAGCCAGGCCTCCACCAGAGCTCAACAATGGACGACCCCTCACATTCCCTTCAGTATAGGTATGCCCCTACTTCTTCCAACCATTTTTAGGGCAGAGCTTCAAATGGTCTTTTACATATTTGGGAGGACTGGGTTTGTCACAAGGGAGTTTCTTTCACTGACATTTGTCAGGATTTGACAAGACACAACCAATTTTTGTTGTGTCTTATACTGACAAAACAGGTAATTACCAAAAGCTAGAAATTGAGAATATCTCCCATGAGGGAAAATGTTCACTCTCTTTAATGATTTGGAGGACAGGGAAGAAGAAATGACAAGAAAAGGATGACAAAGGTGCTTCAACAGTTACTCTGTTTTCAGTATATACAAACTCATTTGTAAAAAGTACTGAAGACGAGATGAGAGGGAAATGGGTTAACATTCTTTATTGTACATATTTGCCACTATATATATTTTATATATATATATATGTATATATATATATATATGTATGTGTGTGTGTGTGTGTGTGGGTGTCCGTGTGTTTATATATATATATATATATATATATATATATATATATATATATGTGTGTGTGTGTGTGTATATATAAATATATATATATATATATATATATATATATATATATATATATATATATATATATATATATATATATATATATATATATATATATACACACACACACATACATACATTACATACATACATACACATGTGCGCGCACACACACACACACACACACACACACATATATATACATATATATTATTCCCTCTGTCATGTTACCAGCCCAGTAGCCTAGTGCCCTACATCCATGCCAGATCTACCAGCCAATCTCCATACCCCCCCCCACCCAGACTTACTTCAGTATGATGGAGCCAGTTGTGGATCCTGGGGTGCTCAGCTATTTCTGCATCCATTCATGTTTTTTTCTTGTATATCCTACCCATTCCCCCTTCCTCACAACATGGTTATGTCCGAGGTCGCGGATGTGTAGTGGGGAAGTTGCAACATATTGCCCCACCATCCCTTACCACTCTTCCTCCCAACAATGTCTCTAGCCTCCACCAAGGATCATCTCAGGAGATGCTCATGTTGTCACCCTTCCCTGAGGAGAGTCACCCCATCATACCTCTCAGCTTCTCAGTGCAAGAAATCTGGACAAAGCCACAGAGAATGGGGGGCACAAAGCCACAAAAGTAGGGACAGAATTTAAATATTACTCCTATAAACATATAAAGTTGCTAGAATAACAGGGTTTGCATTATTATGCATTTTCTGAAGGATATGAAGTCCAAAACTCAAATGTCTGTCATTATTTAATGTTATTTATTGACTTCAGTCTTCAGTGATTTGCCAGAAAACGATAAGTTTTATGAGGTACAGACCAAAAATGTGATGCAAAAATCTGAACATTCTGCAAAAATCTGTACAGTTGAGAGGTATGACCCCCATCCTTCCCTGCTACTCAATCAGTCACCAGACCCACTAACTGAACCCAGGTGATAGTCAGGGCTTTTTATCCCTCTACGCCACCAGAGTGACTAGTGAAAGTAAAATGTACGATACTTGTGTGCAATAAGCAGAGCTGTATGAAGTGTAAGAAATGAGAGCAAGATGGTATATGAGCAATGGGTGATGCTGTTGTTGCTTATTTTGAATTCTTCTTGTATTGTTGCAGTTAAAGCTATCTGTGCATACAATGTTTGTAGTATTGAACATTTAATCAATACTAGTTTTTCTTTTTTTTTTTTTTTTTGTAAAATGTATGACCTGGGTCATAGTCAGGGCTTCATCCCTGTATACCAATGGACTGACTAGTGAAAGCAAAATTTGTGATACTTCCGTGGGATAAGTAGGACAGTATAACATGTATGAAGTAAGGTGGAGATGGTTTATGGGCAATGGATGATGCTGTTATTGCTTATTTTTGAATTCCACTTATATAGTTGCAGTTAATCTGTCTGTGAAAAAAGGTGTATAATATTGTATATTTGACAAATACAAGTTTATTATTGTTAAGTATAAAACTTAGGTCTCAAGTTAATGGACAGCTGTAAATGGCATGTATTGTAGCATCAGCAAATAACGGTATGAACTTGTAAAGGAGCAGTTTTGGAGAGGTAATAATGAAATCAAGAAATGTGGCATTACATTTTTGACATATCTAGTTAAAGAATACCAGTATGGTTTGATAGAAATTTATTAAGAAAGATTACTTATTATAAGGACTTGAGCATTTATGATGAATCTGATGTTTCATTTCATTGAAGTGTGACTGTTAAAAATAAATGTTCTGGAATTATAAGAACTGTGTTGAGAATTGAAGCTACTAGACAGCCCATTGCATTACTTCTGATTCTTACTAATGTTATCAGACCAATCATTAAATTTTTAATCAAGTACACTGCTCAGCTTTGTGTCAGTAGCAGTGATATTACTAGGCTGGAGTCCTTCAGAGATCTTTGTGAAGACAGCCATGGAATGCTTCATTATCTGTACTTGGAAAGACTTAGAATATTATCATTATGTATTAGATATGGGCTGTCAAGTCATTATCAAGTGTTAAATCTATGGGAAGATCCCTGAGCATCAAGGGAAAAAGCTATAGTAGCCAAGAAGACATTTTTGTTTCTGTAAAGCTGCAATGCAGCAGTTAATAGATTCCTCTGTTATAGAACCCGTGACAGTTTTAGATATCTTGTTTCCTTTCCAGAGGCTGTAGAACTCATTTAGACATCCCAGCTAATTTAGAAAAAAAGCATGCCAAACAGGAGAGTCATCAACTAATACAGTGTTCAAGATCTTTAGACTGACAGCCTTGCTATAGTACTATAAATGGGGAAAACGAAGACCTCCTTGAGCAGCAGGTAGAGACATCATATCCCACTGAAACCTAGCCTTAGAATGTTCCAAAGGAAGTTAGTTACCAATCTTTTTATGGCTAAGAAAATGGAAAATGAAGATGGATAAAGGTATCCCCATGATGTATACAAGATCAGTGGCAGTAAAATACAAGAAATCTCCTAAATTTTGTCCATAAGATCCAGTTCCAGTATGCTTCAATATATGAAAATGTCCTTACATTTACCAATGATACTATTATAGATCATATTAGTGGTGTGCTACATCATGTTACCAAACCCCAATTCCATATATGTAGTGCAATCTGTGGCATCCAAGAGCAGGTAGGCTGCCAAAAGTTGAGAAAGTAGATTATAGTTAATTTTAAACAATGTTTTTGTTTTATCAGGATTAATTTTATAACAGGCCATGGCTCCAAATTCTTCCACCACCTGGAAAACCACTGGCAAATCTCTACTTGGATATACTGGATACAATAATAGGTAATTCGCATAGAGTGAGATCCTACACTCCCTATCACCCATTTTGTGACCTTGAATTAGGGATATCCTAAGCTTGTCTCTCAAAGGCTCAATATTAAGAGCAAACAAAATCAAGAGATAACGGATAGCCTTGTCTTGTCCCCCAGGTTAGTAAAACCGGTGAAGCAAGCCTAGACCCAGCTTTAATAAGGGCACTTGAATCAAAATGTAATGCCCTTAAAAGCTGGGTAAATAGGAGTCAAAACCAAAAACTTCCAGAGAGATTAATAAACAACACCAAGAGACCCTATTGAATGCCTTTTTAGCATCAAGACTGGCTTCTTTGTGGAAGATGCATTTTCAGTTAAAAGGAAGGTTTTAATTAAATAGTCAAATTAGTCAAATGTTGTTTGGGAGAAGATAAACCCAGACTGATCTGGATGGATCAAGCTTGGGAGAAGTGCCACACATTTATTAGACAAGATCACCATGAATAACTTATAATTTAAAATGGAATTAGGTCTTTATAAGGAGACTAACAGGATCATTGTCTGGTTTTAATATCACCAAAACCGTGAGCTGCTTCCAGAAGTGAAGAACAACTCCACTCTGAATGACAAAGTTAGCTAACCTAATAAAATTCACCTTGAAGCTCTTTTCAGCTAGTGCATAGACCTGTAAGGAAAGCCTGATCATCCCAGGTGACTTCCTTTTAGCCTGCCCTTTAAATACTTGGAAGCACTCCTCTAACATGATGGGCTTCACATAAAACTCCCACTGATCATCTGTGAGTTTAGGAGGATTCAGCTAATTGAGGTATATCCAGATTAATTATATTTGATTTGGAGCATGGGGTGACTCGCAGTAAAGATGGGAATAATATAAAGTAAAGTTACATAGAACATAACTTGGTGTGGAAATCACAGCCACTAATTCAGGGTTTTTAATATGAGTAACCGTCCTTTCCACCTGGCCCTGCCAGAGTCTGGTTGTAAGAAATTTCTGAGACTTTTGGGGTGACTTCAGAGTTAGTTTTAATTTACAAATTGTGTATCTGGCCTTCTATTCCAAATATTTGTTCACTTCTGTTTTAGCTTCCATCAGAACCTCCTCTGTCCTGGGAGAACATCCCAAAACATCCAGCAGGGGTATTAACAACCTATTCTGCAGAGAATAAAGTGTTGCCCTAAATTTAAGTCTCTCTTTTCACTCAAAGCCATAAGTAGCTTGCCTAAACCTTACCTTCAGTACATCCCACTATCTACTATAAGCTTCTAGGGAAGACCCTGCTGTCTCCTGCCAGGTCCAACAGATAATGTATTTTTAAACTTATGATTGTAGCAGTACATTAACAGTTAGGACTGTCCCTGATTAATTCCTTGGTTGACATCATTGTTTCTCTGAAACAGAAGTCAGCAAATGTGTATAAGATCCTATACCTCACAAGACATCTGCAACAACTGGAAAGGCCACAGAAACACCTCACTAAAAGAATCACAGGCCTAAAGCAGATGCCCTATGCTGACAGACTAAAAACACTCTAGCGATACTCTGTCGCATATTGTCTACTCAGAGGCGATCTCTGCTTAACATACAAGGCCATGTCAAACCCAGAGCTGTTGAACATGCTACACTTAAAGAAATCCCAATCCATCAGAGCCACATGCTCCAGGGTCATCACAATGAACAAAACATGCTGGAGGGATAGGTTCCTGACCCGGAGACTGCCCATACATGTCAAGCAGAGTGCCTCCTTGGCCCTCTTCAAAAGGAAACTTTGACAACTGGATGGGAGATAGGAAATTTACCCCAGCTAGACAGGGGTCCAGGGATTTAAATATTGTGGGAAGAAATAGCCAGGGAATTGTTATGGCTAGGCTTGTATAGGCCCTAGGGCCTATAGCCTAGTATCAACCTATGAACCTATACTTGGGTGCATTTTGATAATTTTTCAATGAGCCATGCTTTTCAACTGGCTTGCACTTTCATCCTGGTTGCTTTCATCCCTTTGCTATTGAAATTAACTGTGTCTACTCAGCAAATATGCTTCCTAAGTCCCCCTCTCTCTCTCTCTCTCTCTCTCTCATGATCAAAAGCCATGTCTCCCATATCTAATTGTTTTGCCAAAGTTATACTGTTCTTATCTTCCTTTCCTTAAACTACTTGTCATCTTTATTGACAGAGCTTCTTAGAATGCAGTCCTGCTTCCCAACTCTTTCTAGCTTTTTGTTCTGACTGCCTCTTTTGCAATCTCCCTTGCTGTATTTGTTAGTGTAAATATGCAGCTCAATGTGGAATACTAACTAGCATGTAGTCACTACTCCACTAACCAGCAGGCTGACTGCTTAGCATCTAGTCACTAGTCCACCAACCAGCAAGCTAACTGCCTAGCATCCAGACACTACACCACCAACCAGCAAGCTTACCATGTCTGTTGCCAAATCTGGGACAATTTACATATGCAAAAAAACTCTTTGATTTGACATTGGCAGTTTCATTTTTGTTTCATTTCTGCAGAGCTAAAACCAATAAGCACTTTGTCAGCTCAGACTGTAAAACGTTCAAAAGCTACTAAAGCCCCCCCCCCCCCCCAACCACAATCAATTGGAAGAAATGGATACAAGCAAAAAAGAATTCTCATGCTCTTAGTTCTATCCAGATAAAACCTGAGGTGTAAATGCAAATCCATATGGTACAATAAAATATTCACGTTTATTGGATTTGTCCAGAAAAAAATCCAAAGATGTCACCTACACCCAAGGCACCCTTCCGCAAGTTTCTTCATCTTTGCTTAATACTGATTGCTCTGTAAATATCCCCAGCCTACCTTTGAATTTTTTGCAGGGGTTTAACTTCTCAAGCGTTCTTCAGGATGCAGGTCATACTGTTTTTTTCTCCTTTTTTTGTTAGTTTCTTAAATGTTACACTGCTGTTTTCTTTCCAAAGTTAGACAGTTTTCACCTCCCCCTCTTTGCTTGGTGCTCTTTTGTAGTTAGTGTTGTTGATTTTTTGCTGTGGTAGATGTGGAGTCTAGCAGCAGTTGTGCTGTTTGTGTTCGCTGGGGAAATACTTTTGTATAACTTTTGTCATAAATGATATATTGTGTAGTTTGGCAATTTTGTAAGTAAACTATGGAAAAAAGCAGAGATTCCCTTTCATTTAAGAAATGCTCCTGAGGAGGTAATATTCCTTCATAAGACAAACATGCCCTATGTTTTAAGTGCCTTTGTGAAGCACTTCTTCTTGAAGTTTGTATGGTTTGTGTTTCCTTCAACCTTTCTGTTTTGAAGGATTGCAAAAACAGATTAGAGTATGAGAAGCTGAGAGCTGCTCTAGGTTCTGATTCTAGGACTTCCATGTCCATTTCTTCCCCCTAAGAGAAAAGCCTCACCAATAAGGATACCCCTAGCCTAGGGAAGAAGCATAGGTTAGATTCTTCTGAGGAAGTAGTATTGGTCTTCATCTCCTCTAAGTAGGGTTCAGGTGTGTCTCAAGGTAAGCGGAGCCCCTGCTGCCACCCATCCTGTGAGTGTGGGTTTACTGGAATACAGACAGGAGCTAAGGACCCCAGACCTCTCTCTTTAGCTTGTGGTGTACCATGTAGATCCCTATCTGTTCAGCTGGATTACAAATGCAAGGGATTTAGTCCCAGGTGTCACCCTCCACTAATGTTGAGTGCTCCCACATACCTTTTCTTCCAAACGTCTGTGAAGTAGCTCCAGACCTTTCCTTTTGTGATCATCAGTTCAGGTCCCAGTGTTGTCAAAGCCATTGATCAACACGTTGACTTGGGAATCAACATTAATGACTACTACTAAGCTGATGCATTGTTTGTCAACCTCCATGATGTCATCCTAGCTGTCAGTATTAGTAGCATTGACCCCAAACTCTTTAGGGTTGATTCCTGCCTCACAGCAGGGAATCAATGCTTTGCGGTCACCCTCTGCTCTTGAGGCTTTGAGGCCAAGTATCCCATCCCTGAACTCTGTCTTTTCATTTTTTACAGCAGGATGTTCAACCTCAACTAAAATACTGGAGACCTTCTTGGTCCTAGGGTTCAGCATCATCAAGTGGGTTTCAGCCTTGGGTTCAGACTTTTTTGGCCTTAGGGTCAGAAATGGCCTCTGCAGTTCCCAGCTTCTCACTTGCTTCAGAGCCATAGTCTAATGTTGTACAGCTCCAACAAGAAGTCACCTTAGAGAGGTTTGAGAAGTAGGTATTTTCAAACTCCACCTTTATGTTGAAGGTATTGAATTACCTTGTTCATTTGGAAGAATTGCTATTCAGACTTGACTGAAGTGATGTCCATGTCCCTGAAAGAGTTGATAAAGCTGGAGGTCAAGACCAAATTGCACTCCCAACTTTTGACTTTAAGCTCTGTTTCAATCAGTCCATCCTACTCACAGTGTGGTGGATGGTGCTGCCAGCATAGTAGGTGCCAGTCTTGCTATGCATCATCATGCCTGGCTGTGTCTGACCGAATTCACTAAGAACTCCAAAGGCCAGTTCAAAACTGCCCCATTGAATGATACAGTGTTCCTTGGAGAGTCATGAAAGCCAGATTAAAGCAACAAGAGTGAACAAGTAGTACTGTCTCCAAAGTTGGAGTAAAGATTCAGGCTCCTCGAAGTCCATTTTGTAAAATGATTTAACCCCACCCCAACCCCTCCCCAGCTTTGATTTTTAGCAGCCACAAAGTGGTAATTTCTCAGGTTCTGGGAAGTATCACAAATGATGCATCAATTATCAGAAGAGGAGTGGTCACAGAAGATGAGAAGGTTCTCAGCATATTCCTCCTATGGAAAGATTCTGAAGATTCCTCAGAAATGTGCTGGTTCAGAGGTGTTCCCTGGGACTTATTTATGCATTTCACCATTTACCATTATTCTCAAATTCATCAAAAAGGCCAATATGAGTAAAACCAAGACCATCCTTTTAGCTTTATCAAGTGTGGCTTCCACTGCTTTGGTCTCACCGTTCAGGCAGGCCTCCCATCTGAGGTCCCCCCAGACTCTTCTGCTCCACATCAAGAACTTCACCCCCCTGAAGTTAATTACATGGTTACTCCACCCTAAGTGACTACCGTTGACCCTTCTTACCTCATTCAAAATGGGTTAGTTTCTCAGTTTGAGTCATGGCCAGAGACCTAGACCCATTAATAGCTCTAGTCTTTTTGATTTTAGATGATCTCTCTCAGATATTTAACTTTGGACTGAGTTTATCTTACATTAAAGTCCATTTCTTGGTTATTTGTAACTTTCTTCAAGGAGCAAACTCTTCTCTAGTTTCCTTAAAAGTATTCAAGACATTCCTGAAAGGAATCTTCTACTTCTGATTCTAAGTTCAGTTTCCAGGTTCTCTATTGGACCTTTATTTTTTGCTGGCAAAATTTATACTGTCTTCATTTTAACCAGCATCTTCAGAAGACTTAAAGTATCTAAATTATAAAACCTTATTCTTTATACTATTACCTTAACACAAAAGGTTGCAAAGGTGCAGGCCTTGTGTGCTCATCGACCATATCTTACTTTTCACAATGTTAACATTTCAGTACATAAGTATCGTTCATTCTTGTCTGATTTCACTATAGAGGGTAACATTAATCTATCCAATGACATCCTTGGAATTTTTTCTGGACAAATCCAATAAACGTGAATATTTTATTGTACCATATGGATTTGCATTTACACCTCAGGTTTTATCTGGATAGAACTAAGAGCATGAGAATTCTTTTTTGCTTGTATCCATTTCTTCCAATTGACTGTGACAAAACCACCTTGGCTATCTACCTTCCTGCTACAAACATGTCTCCTTATGTATTTAAACCAAATTGTCCAAACTGCCCATGTCTAATTCACACCTACCCCATCTGCCTTTAATCTCACTTTTGTTATCCCTCTTTCCTGCATCTTGACCATGAGATATTCCAGAACCTCAAAATGTACCTCCTTCACTATTTAAATCCCCAAAACTGTCCTTTATCTTCACCCTCCTCTCTTCCTGTTTTCTGATCTCAAACCTTTTGTTCTATTAAACTGTCTTCCTTTCCAACAAGTAAAGCCTCCTACAGAGTTCTTCTCCATCCCTACTCTACAATTTCCTTAGCATACTGCAGTTCCACATTTTGAACTTCTGACTCATCTGTCAAATGTGCCCCTCTTCTGTGACTGGCATCATCATTTTCCTTTTTTTCATCCTACTCAAGGATGAAGGTAAAAAGCAGAAAGTTACAGAAGCCTCACCAGTAGCCACACATAACCTTGCTCAACTTTTATATAGTTTCCCCTCCAGCACCATCCCATCTGTAGACAAGATCACAGCCGTAAATGATCAAAAATCAAATGCAACAAAGAATCAGTTTCTTATTTCCAGTAAAAAACTATAGCCAATGTCTGCATCTCGCAAATTCATTAATGTGAAGTTGTTCAATCTCGCAGTTCATTCTTACACATGGGTTCAGAGCTGATCTATCGGCTCCGAGTTGGCCGCTTTACTAGCTGAAGATCTCAGAGTAGCTCAAAGCCAGGTCCCTATCCCACGATCCTCTCTGTCCTACCTCAGATCTAGTTTGCCGCTGCAACAGATCGGAGGTCGTCAGAGAGCTCGGGCTAGTTTGTCACAAAATCTTCTAATTTTTTTCTAGCTTTTCTGCTTTATAGATCAATAGAATCACTATTTATACAGTTATACTACTTATTGGGCTAGTTAGCCTTTGTTTGCTTTAAGAGGTTTGACGAGATTTCGTCCTTCTCAGAGCGGCTGATCTTAGGCCTTTCGCCGTGCCTTAGTTATTATTCCCTATCCGTTTAGCGTGGTTGTATTGATACTAATTGTGTGTGTGTTTAGGTTGTTATTTAGATATTAAAAATTAGAAATATATTTAGATATTAGGTTGTTTGATAGTAGTTCAGTGGTCTGACAACTCAAAAGTTGTTTATAGTAGCTAGAGTTTGCAGTGTTTCTGTTGTACAGTAATCCTTGGTCTTCAGATTAGTTTTTACTGTGGTTTTGCTTCTACTATGGCTGATCAAAAGGAGTGGCAAAAATCAGAATTTAAAAAGTGTCCAAAATGCGGGCAGAAGATGTCCATCACAGACGCCCATGTGAATTGCGTCTATTGCTTGGGGCCAGTTCACCTCCAGGAGGATTGCTCTATCTGCCATTCCTTCAGTAGCAGGGTTTTGCTTGAGAGAAGAAGGAAGTTGGTGGATAGCGGGTTATTGAAGCAAGATTTTCAGGAGTCCTTGGACAAGGCTGACCAGACTTCCAAGTCATCGAAGGGATTGAAGTCTTCTAAAGCTTCCTGGGAGCCCAAGTCATTGGGTCCGAGTCTTACTGTGAGGGTGCGGTCGCCGGCTCCACAGTCTTCAGAGCCGTGCACTGAGCCACTGTTTCAGAGCCGGTCCCCGGTCTTGGAACCGGTCTCCGAAACCTTGAGATTGCCTATCCTTCAATCGGTGGCTTCTTCGGTTCCTTCAACTCATTCTTCGAGGACCCTCTCTGATGTGGATGTGGACCGGGTGGTGCAGAGGCTTCTTGACAACCCGGCACTGGCAAAATTGTTATTGGCCTCGACCCAACCGGTATCGGGGCCTAAGACCATCGCACCTGCTGTGACTACTCCTCCTCCGAGCTGAGCCTTCGGAGCCGGGGGAGGAGGATCTGATGATTATGGAGCCTTCGGAGCCGAGGCCTGTTCCAGTGCCATTGGTTCCATCAACCCTGACTTCTTCAGTACCATTGAAAGAGTCTGGGAGCCGACACTCTCTGGTCGGCTCCGGGGGGAGAGTTGAACCGATGCGTCGGTTCTGACCCTCCCTCTCGGTGCGTCGTTGCGGATGAGCTCAGCTCCATCCTGTGGCTCGGAGCCCACTGTCTCGGTGCCGGGGAGATTGCCATCTTCTTCGGAACCAGCGCCTTCCTCAGGTCGGAGCAGTGGAACCTTTGATGCTATGATGAGGGTTATATCGTCCAAGACACGCACATCATTAGGTCCCTCCTCCTCCCCTAAAGTGCCACTTTCTGCCTCTGCATCGCAGGTCCCCGTGATGCGTCGAGACCCGGAGCCTCAGGTAACCCCACTGGGTGACCCCTGTTCTACTGAGACCTCACCAGAAGCTCCCACTGATGAGGTTCCCAGGAAGAAACTTTGCAATAGGAGGCATTTAGATTCCCTGCAGGAGTCTTTGACATCAGACACCGAATTAGAGGAATCGGAAGGGTCCCCCTTGGAGGATATCTCCTTTGCTGATATCCTGGTCCTTAAGCAGAGGGGTGACTGGCAGTCTGTTAGCCCTACTGAGGATGAGTCGGTGCTCCTGAAGGCCTTTGGGTCTCAACCTTCCACCTCCTGGGTGACTCCGCCCTTCAATGAACTAATGGGATTGATTGCTCGAAGGGCGTGGGAGTCTCCTGATATTATGGAACCGGTCCCTTGGAGGCTCAGCAAGTTTATCACCTCCCCCCAAGACAAGATGTTCCTCACTAAGGGAGTTCCGGTTGATGCCATGAGATGTCCGAAACCTCTTCTACTGTCCATCCTCCTAATAGGGATTCCAGGACTATGGACAGGTACAGGAAACGCATCTTTAGTTCTGTGACCTTTGCTATGCAATTGCTTAACTACTAGACTCATTTTACCCGTCTTCAAAGAGATCTCCTAAGAGAGCTCAGAGATACTCTGCAGGGTAGTACAGATGGAGCTGTCTCTGAGAAGGGGACAACCCAGCTTAATACCCTTAATTCCACAGTTAACTCATCCATGCGGCTCATTTCATATGCAGCCGATGGTTCGAGTCGGTCAGCGGGTTCTGCGATAGCTCTTTGGAGACAATCCTGGATCTGCTTATACTCCTTTGCAGAAGCCTTCAAGTCTTCCTTTGTCAGCACCCCATTTGATGGCTCATCTCTTTTCGGGCCCAAAGTCAAGGAGACTCTCACTAGGTGTGAGCAAGAGGGAAAGACTCTATCTGCCATAGGAGTCCATTTTTCCACCCCTACCAGACCATACCCCAAAGGGCAGAAAGATGGAAAAATGTGGTTCCAAAAGTCCCAAGGAGCTTTCCAGAACACACATAGTGAACCCCCCTCCAGGGGCAGAAGAGGGGTAATAATGGAAGATGCCGCCCCAGCGGCAGAGAGGATCCGCAGAACCAGGGCAACTGGGATCAATTCCTTGGTAAAACCTATCGGCGCTCCTGAAAGGAGGCCCAACTGTCCTACTCTGGAGGCAGTCAGGGGTCGCTTGGCTTTGTATCCGGATGCCTGGCTGGGTATTACAAGAGATTCTTGGGTACAAAGCATCGTTACCAGAGGTTACATCATTCCATTCTTAGAAAACCCACCTGTTGGGAAAAAAAAATCCCAGATGTTCCACCCAGTCTCAGGGATCGAGCAGCCATAGAAATCCAGAGGCTGCAGGAGAAAAGAGTCATCCAGCCAGTCCCAGCAGACCAGATAGGATCCGGAACTTACTCCAGATTCTTTTTAGTTCCAAAGAAGACCGGGGACTGGAGGTCTATCGTGGATCTCAGCAGACTCAAAACATTTGTAAAGATGGAGAAGTTCCGGATGGTCATGCTTCAGTCTATTCTCCCATTTCTCAGAATGGGCAATTGGATGTGCTCTTTAGATCTCAAGGATGCGTACTACCATATCAAAATGGCCAGACCATCCGGAGATCATCTGCATTTCCGTCTGGGAGCCAGTCACTACCAATTCCGAGCACTGCCCTTTGGACTCAAAACAGCCCCCAGAGTGTTTACCAAATGCACGGCAGTGGTTACGGTTCACCTGGGGTGTCTAGGATTCCGAGTGTTTCCGTATCTGGACGACTGGCTCCTTACCACCACCTCCAGGCATCAACTTATTCTGTCCAGGGATCACACTCTCAATCTCTGCTCTCAGTTAGGCATCACTATCAATTTCGAAAAGTCTGCGTTGTCACCACCGCAGCGTATCTCCTTTATTGGAGCAACCACCGCCACAGTAAAATTGCCCCTGGACAAAATAGCCACTCTCTGAAACCAGGTCTCAGACATTTTGCAGAGAAGAAAAGTACTGGCCTCTCAAGTACTGAAGCTACTAGGTACCATGGCAGCTGTGCTCATAGCAGTTCCTCTGGGACGTATGCACATGAGGATTCTTCAATGGTTACTCTTCACCCAGTGGTCATACCAACAACTTCCCATGTCATTCTTAATCATGATTACGGACTCTTGCAAGAAGGATCTTCGCTGGTGGTTGACCAGCCACCAAGTTACAGTGGGTCGACCATTTGTTTCTCCCCCGCCGTCAGCCACGGTGACCACGGACACTTCTGTGATAGGGTGGGGGGGCTTTTTCAGGTAAGAACAGCCCAAGGCACCTGGTCGGAGACAGAGTCATAGTTACACATTAATGTTCTGGAGCTGAGAGCGGTGCTTTTGGCATTGCAGCACTTCCACAACTCTCTGCCTCTAGGGATGATTGCGATACAGACAGACAGACAAGATGTCTGTGGTCTGGTACATCAACAAGCAAGGGGGAACCAAGCCTTAGCCCCCTTTGTTGAGAGGCCTTGAGAATTTGGCAGTGGGCAGTATCCACTGGGCACTTTCTGATAGCAACGCATGTCCTGGGGAAATCCAACTTGATATCGGACAAACTGAGCAGAACCATTCTGTTACCGCACAAGTGGTCTCTCAAAGACAAACTTGCGGAAATTATTTTCCGCAGATGGGACCAGCCTTGCTGCGATCTGTTTGCATCCCCTATGAATGCCAAATGCACATGAATTTTCTTCTGAGGTACAGCATATTCTTGTATCTTCGCATGAGGCTTCCACCAGAAAGTTGTATGCGAGTAAATGGAAGCGTTTTGCTTTTTGGGCCTCCCAGAATAACATGGATCCTTAGTTGTCCCGATTGCTAGTGTCCTGGAATTCCTATCTAAACTTTTTCATGAAGGTGCTGTAGCTGCCACTATTAGAGTTCAATTGGCTGCAATTTCGAATTTTCACCTCGGAGCTGAAGGTTCTAATGTCTCACAGATTATGTAGGGCCTTCCTGAAGGGTACCATTCATCTTAGGCCGCCTGTTAGACAACCTTTTACTCCCTGGAATCCAAACTAAATCTAATCTAAACTGTAGCCAATGTCTGCATCTCGCAAATTCATTATTTATTTATCTACATAGCTAGTTAGCTATTCATCTTTGTTGATCAGGTTAGTCCCACTAGGCATGTGGCCTGTTTTAAGTGGAGACCCAAAGTGGTAGTTACACTGCTGGGGAAATTTGGCTAAGACATCAAGAAACTCCCCTAATCTTTTCGATAGGTGCCATGGCATATTTTCTATTCATGTGAGCTACAACCAGCTCAGGGAGATTTTAGCAACTCTTTTCTAGTCAGTGATAGTAATCCTCATCACCTCCTCATCAGATTCTTCCTTTCCACTGCAACAAGTGTCAAAGCTCACACAAGATCCTGAGAAAAAATTCACCTCTCTTTAGTTAGCAACAAACTCTGTACATCAGGTTAGTTCCTCCTGCTCAAATAGTCATGGTCTTGCCCCCCTTAAGTGACTCCTTTATGATTATTTCACATAAAGAATAAGGTGAACTGTATACTTCTCTGTGCAACACATAGTGAAGCAGAAAGAAGAATGCATACAGTATTGCTATAGTAAGAGCACTAAGTTATAACCCAAGCACTGAATATCTACCATACCTCTCCACTGTACAGATTTTCACAGAATGTCCAGATTTTCACCTCATATTTTGGTCTGTTTTTCATAAAATTATGTTTTTTGGCAAATAAGCGGTAAATCATTAAAGATTAAAGTTCAAAAATGACAGGCGTTTGAGCTTCAGACTTCATATCACTCAGAAAAAGTCATACTAATGCAAAACCTGTTATTCTATCAACTTTCTAAGTTTGTAAGAGCAGTATTTAAAACTGTCCCTATTTTTGGGCCTTTGTCCCACTTTTATTTACGGTTTTGTCCAGATTTCTTGCTCTAAGGTTGAGAGGTATAAATTCTACACTGTCTTTTATTACCTCAAACCACATTATCCTGCCTTAAACATTTTGTATATTTTCATACCATCATGTGAAGGAGAGCCTCAAGAGTTTGAGAGTGGTACTAGCATTTAAATGTAGAACTTTGTAATTGTATTATTTCCATAGTGCTGCTTGATTTAGATATTTTATTGAAACTTTTGAATCTAAACCTTTTCCCTAACTTTAAAAAGTGTTGTTCTTCCCATGCTTCATCTTACATTTGCTTTTTTGTCTGTTTTAGCTGAATGTAATGTACTAACAAGTGTGCTGCTTTATGTCTCTTTGAGTTTTTTTCATAGTAATAAGAAGGTTTTCTTACACAACAGCTTGCAAGTGGCAGATCAACTACCCAGTGCTGCCTCATTTGTATGTGAATCCAACACAAGTACATATTGTTATGGCAATGAGGTGTTTGCATAGTATTTGAAGTAAAACTCATATTCAGCCCCTATAACTTGCACTCTTGTTTTGATGATGCAGTGCAATCCTCTGTGTTTCTACTATGCTTGAACAGTTTAGATCTCAATCCTGATCTTCACTATGGAGAAGTTCCTGCATACATTGTTTAGGAAATTCTAGCTTTCAAAGTGTTCATATTCATGTGCTCATCATGAGCCAGGATGCATGGGATCAGCACAAGCAGCACCATGTTTTATTTAATGGTCTGAAGACATAGATGAGACAAGCCAGGCAAATACCTAATGTTTTGCAAAGTGGTTGTCTTTGAGAGAGTCTAAGGCAGAGAACATCAACAGGATCCCTAGTGGTCTAGTGGTTAGATTTTGGCACTCTCACCACCACAGCCTGGGTTTGATTCCTAGTCAGAGAATTTCAATGGATTTTTATCCTGTCTCTCCCTCATCCTTCCCTCAAGAAATGCCATCAAATATAACTCCCCTGCTATCACTAGAAAACAGGCCCTTAATGCTCTCTCTAAGACCAAGAACACTGCATCAATGGGCCCAGACAATATCCCAGGATGCCATCTAAATAGCATGGAATATTACCTATCAGACCCTCTGGAATTGAAATTGAACTGTAGCCTTCAAACAAGCTTCATGCCTCATGATTTGAGAACAGCAACAGTCATCCCTTTGCACAAACGTGGACCTTCTACAGACCCATAAATCTCACTAGTCTCATGTGCAAAGCCATAGAAAGAATTACAGTTAATTTCCATGGAAATGATCAATAATAACATAGGAAACCTCCGGACTCTGGACCCAACCCAATTAAGTTTCATCAAAGACAGGTCATGCCTACTCAACCTGGTGGACTTCTTTGAGAAGGTCACCAAAACCATGGATAAGAGCAAAATAGTTCACACTGCCTTCCATGACCTGGCCAAGACACCGGACACAATACTCCACTCGGGCATTGTTGACAAACTTAAGAGTTTAGGTACAAACCCTTTTGTCAGCTGGCTCACAGACAGGACCCAGGAAGTTAGAATTCGGGAGTCTACCTGTACAAAGAGACCAGTCACAAGCAGAGTCCCTCTGGGATCAGTCCTGAGACCGCTCCTTTTTGGCATTTACTTCTCAGAAGTCAAGGACAATGTCAGTGGCCTCTGGCTGATTAAATCTGCAGATGATTGCAAATTAGCAGCTGTTACTGAATCGCCCACCAACACAAATGTTCTCCAGGAATGGCTGCCACAGACAAACAACTGGTGTCAGAGCCATGGACTAAAACTAAAAAACAAGAAATGCATAACAATATCCTTCAGGAAGTCATCAACCCCTGGTAACTGTCTTATTGATGACACGCCCCTAAGAGTTGACCCAGTAGTTAGGGGCGTGGGGACACACACAGACAGTAATCTAGTCTTTGACCATCATGTGTCTACAGTAGTGAGGAAATCATTCTTTGTTGTGCAACTTTATAAGCAAATGTATGACATCTAGGTCCAAGTAAGTTATTGTTCCACTGTATTTGGTATTCATCAGGCCTGTCATTGAGTACAGTGCCCCCTTGGATATATACCTAACCAGGTACATCCAACAACTGGAACGGCCACAGAGGTTCTTCACTAAAAGAATACAGAGTGTAAATAACATGTTCTATGCAGACTGCCTCAAGGCCCTATCCCTGTATTATGTCTCCTACAGGCTGTTAAGGCAGATCTATGCCTGGCATACAGGGCATTGTCAGACCCCACTCTGAAGGACCTCCTGCATATCCACAAAATAAACAGCACCAGAATTACCTGTTCTAAACATTGTCTATAATATAAATAGGACCTACTGGAGAGGCAGGTATGTATCCCAGAGACTACCCCTTCTCTGGAACAGGTTTCCTATCCATGTGAAGTACAGTTCCGCCCTAACC
Source organism: Protopterus annectens (assembly GCF_019279795.1). NCBI lineage: Eukaryota > Metazoa > Chordata > Ceratodontiformes > Protopteridae > Protopterus > Protopterus annectens. Next base: position 539,400,008 of record NC_056736.1, read on the forward strand.
CAATTCAAGTGCAACTTGAACAATTGGACGGGGAACGAGAAATTCATCCCTGTTTTGGCACTTTTGTATCTGATGGACACAGACAGCCTGTAAATGGTTGATCTCCCAGGCCCCTGCTTGTAAATGTTATACCTCCCAAGCCCCTGCTTATACTTATCAAAGAACTTATCAAAGAATCATACCAGAACTTGTCAGATATTTGGGATGTATGGCTAGGCTTAAAAAGGCTCTTGTGGTCATTAGCCAAGTAAACACGTATGAACCTGTGAACTATGAGTAGTGTCAGGACACCAGGAGGAGAAAGCAGAAGATATGAAAGACTTATACAGGTTACACTCTCTCAAAAGTAAGTCTGTCCTCAAGAGGGTCCTGCAATCCCGGCATGTTTCAAACTTCACTTTGACAAACAAGTCTTTGAGCTTGTACCTTTCATACACTGTAGAAGATGGCAAGATGCCATTAAGAGGTGCAGCCCTGGAAACCAGCGTAGGCACAATGTTACTACTAACCACCCCATAATTGAGTCTGCCCATGACTACCTTGCAAGTTTATTTATTATTTTATTAAAAAGTTGTTTACTGGGAAAGACCGACTTGGAATGAGCCAATTTTCAGCAGAGGCCTGGGGAGAAATGCTCCAGACGCATGTCTTTGTAACACATGTTAGTTGCGGAATAGTCCTTTATGTCTCCTAGTATTTTCTTGATGGTAGCTTTTGGGATTCAATTTTCTCCTTCCCAGACCCAGCAAGACTTGATGGCCAAGGTTGTGAAGGGTCCACTATGTCCTCCCAGATGTTGCTGTTAGGCAACTGTTCATTGTCTGGTTGGATCTTTTGTTGTGAGTGTGGGAGTACACATGTGATGCCATGTCGTGCCCCTATACTATTCTATCAAGTACCTGCATCTTTGTCAGAGACACCTACAAATGCCATTGTGCAATTATCTGACTCCCAGAACTTGATAACTTCTTGCTAGATCTTGCACGTGTTCAGCAAATACAGGTCCACCCTTACTAGGGCTAGAAGCAGAGACTTTGTGTCTCTTATTATTTTGTTTCCTGAGAAGGGGGATTTGGTGGATCAAGAAGCCTTATTTCATACCAGGGCAATCTTTACCTCCTTACACTTCAGCCCTTTATAAACCTTGAGGCTAATGGTGCCCTGATGGATTAGCGTGCATCTCCTCCTACTTTTTCCCCAAAGTTATTTCAAGTGAATAATATGGAAGAAGAGTCCTTGTTTATCCAATGCGGGGAGTCTGTCAAGGATAATGCTATCTTTGCAGAATGGATGCATCCAGGTATTACACCCTGTGTTCCAAAGAAGTGGATGTCCTATACTTGCCCCCAGCACAATGGAATGAGATTCTTACTAAGCATCCTAGCTGATAATTCTCTGTGATATATTTGATCCATCTTTGGTCCAAGGGATCCACAGCACCTTTCCATCTTACTTTCTGATAAGCAATCCAAGGCTTTGAACAGGGTGACTGGGTGACTAAGAAAGTGTTTTCCTGTGCTTCATTTGGGCTAAGATTCCATGTATGTCCATTTGACTTGTCTGATTTCTAGGACTTCCTTGTGAACCAGATACTTGAGAAGCAAGCAAGCAGTTGTTCCTGATTCTAAGTTCAAGAAAGAGCAAATTAAGAGCTGCTGTGGTGGTGTAGGGATAAAAGCCTTAACTACTGCCCAGTCAACCCAGGTTTGATCAATGGCTCGGGTGACTGATGGAGCAACAAAGAGGAATGGGCATGCCCATCCCGGTTGGGAGAGTGTTTGTCAGTGATGCTCCTTTAGTGATGCATTGTTCAAAGAGGGGAGTTGCCCTCTGATGTAACTGATGAGCATATGAGGTATTGCAGGAGTGGGTAAGGTATATAAATACCTCCTTGGATAGATACAGAGACTGAAGAACCCCTAGAACACTCTTAGGCTCCATGACTAGCCCAGCAAAAAAAAAAACAAAAAACAGAGCGACTCCAGGGGCATAGGAGATGGGCTGCTAGACCCAGTGTAGACATGGGGCACTGGGGGCCGGGCCAGTTGAATGATGTCTCCAAAAGGGCTAAAAAAAGCAAATTAAGATACTTGCTTATGGCTTCTACAGTGAGCTTTCATGTAGCCTGCTATAATTTTAATTGCAGTGATGTTATAGCTATGGCAGCAGTCTCTGGTGTATCACTGAAAGATGTGGTACAGTTGTTATAGGTCAGCCCTTCCATTGAGGAAAGTTTCTAAATCTTAGATGAAAATTGATAAAAAAAGAAATATATTTTGACCACTGATTATTGTCTGTTTGATCCACTCAGCCCATCCATCTTCTTACAGGCCTGACAGTTTCTCAGGAAGAACACACCCCATCTCAGAATGAAGATGTTCCCCAAGCATCACGCAGTTAGTCTTCCCCAGCTATTCTGCCAAGTACTGTCACAATCCTGACCATTATTCAGAGCTATGTATGGGAAGGAAGTCCTCCAAGGTCATCCCAGCTTGAAGAGCCATCACAAAGGGCTGATGGGTGTTTGACTTCTTTGGAAAAAGGTGAGGGGATTTACCCCAATGACGTGGTTTTGAAGTGGATGAAAGACTTCCTCTCCATCCTGGATGTCAACAACTTCTTCCCAATCCCAGATATCAGCAACTTCCTTCCCCTACTGGACATCAGCATATTCAGCAGATACGTCTGTACATCATGGTCCAGGCTGGTGACTCTTCAGAGGGTCATAACTCTCATACACAGGATTTCAGGAGTGTGTTGCTGAACATAATGGGCACTGTGGGAGTTCACACAGACTGCTCTTTCAGTTTACCCTGAGTGGGCACCATTCTGATTAACTTATGCTGCTGTTTAATGTCTCCGCCTTTTTCAGAGTACTTGTCAATGTGATAGTGAAAGATGCCTTGCAGGTGAAGGGCTTCATCGTGTTCCTTGGATGACTGGCTCCTGGTAACCCCATGTGGGAACAACTTGGTACTTGGTAGCAGCCCTAGGGTGTCTCCATAAACTTAGAGAACATTGGTCTGAGTCCAGTTTATGGAACTGCCTTTTCTGAGGAAAAGGTGACTAGTTTTCAGTGTCAGTCATTCCTGCACATAGAGAAGGCCCAGAAGTAAACACCAGTAGCCTGGATGAGGATTGGCATGCCTGAGGATGTGTTTGTTGTCGTGGATAGTGAGTATCATTGACTACAGATTCTTTGCTGTCTGTTGGATCAGACATTTAGTTGTGGGGTTTAGAGTGGTAGGCTGTAGCCATCCATCCCAATGTGGAGCTTCCCTTCTCTTTCTGCAGCAGACACTATTGTAGGTCTTTATGATGAATGCCTTGCAAGAGGAAAATATAATAATAGCAGTAACGTCCAGGTCATAGTGCTGTTTTTTTTTTTTTTTTTTTACCAGAATTGTTTTTAACCAGAATATTTAACTCACACATTTCATGTTAAAACAGACTGATAAATTACAGATTATAGCTTTTTTTATTTTCCTTCTCTGTATTTAAATCTCTGTCACACACGCAAATATACACGTCTACATAAACATTAAATACACCTCTGAGGTTTGTGAGCATAGAGTCAAAGGCTTTTGTGCATCCAAGCTGGAGATTCAGATTTTTTTTCACAATTATATTTTTCAAAGGATATCTTTTAGCCAGTGGGAAAGAAATGAAGTAATTTCTTCTCCCTTTACAAACATAAATGGGTATTAAAGCAGTGTATTAATATCAGTAATCTATTAACTCTTGACAAAGGGCTCCTGCTGTTCTGAAAGCTCAAGTAACTCTAAAACCAGTACTGGTCTAATAAAAGGTGTCACATCACCTCTGTATCAGAGTATTTTCTGCTTGTGGACCAGCTGTGCATTTCTACCTTTTTCTGTGAAGAATTCTTCAACAGAGACAGTGTCATGCTCCTTAAAGGCCTCACGGTGGGGTTGCCACCTTTCCATGTGCCTAGAGTGGGATATCCTTACCATGTATCAACAGTCACTGCAAAGAACTAGATTTTTTCTTAATGGCAAAATAAAGACTTAACATGTTGGATTTTAGTTGCTTATATTCTTTCATCACAATGGGAATTATTTGAGATACAGCAGGTTTGATGCTAGGATACATGTTACTTCAGTCCCAGTTTTGGTATATCAGTGTAAATCAAAACTGCCTCAACGTTTTTCCAGGTGCCAAATGGAAACAACAAAAATCATTCCTGTCAATGCTGATGATTAAAATAGTGCTCTAAAAGGCACATATTGCTTGTGGATGTGGGGCAGTGTCCATACCAGACCAAAATCACTGTCAGCACACATGTAGATAGTCCTTGTGTAAGGAGAAGAGTCAGTACGGACAAGGACAACAAAATAACAGAACAAAGAACAGCAGAAGACACAACAGCATGCAGAAATTGCTTCCATTGTGAAGTAAGGATGCAGTCAAGAATAGATGGGAGATTAAAAATAATAATAGTAGATGAGAAATCCAGGAATCCAAAGTAGTCCAGGTGATCAGTACAGGGAAAAATATGGTGTCCACCAGAGCCTATTCTGGCCGTGTTCTGCCATGGAATTATTCAGTAATTGCTCCGTAACAGTTATGACACCAAAAAATTACAGTGGAAGGTTCAGAGAAGCTGCAGTGTCTGAAAGAAACAGACCCTAAACACAAGTCAGTTGAATGCTGTCCCACGTTCCAAAAAGCAAAAAACATATCTGCACAGGAGTGATCAGAATGGTCCAAATGCCAGAAAAGCACCAGATAATTCATCATATATTAGTACAGCTGCAGCTGAAGTATAAAAGATCAATGTGAACAGTTCATTTAATTCTGCCAAATAAAACATAAATTCAGAAAATAATGGAACGGAGTGTGGCACTACCATTTACAACAATATGCTGACAAGTGCACAAGATGCCAAAGCAGAAGGAGTACTTCAAGCAGCTTGTGAATGTAGAAAAACCCACACAAGCTGTATTGCCCCATGCACAACCTATGATGAAAGAGGAAGGAGGAGAACCATCCAAAAAAACTAAGAACAGCATCAAAGTGAAGTCAAGGAAAGCAGGAGGCTCAGATGAAGGTGTGGCAGATATAAGCAAGATGTTGGATGAGTTAGGGAGGAAATGGCTTGTAAGGATGCTCATCGTGATATGGAGCAAAAGGCATGTCCCAAATGACTGGGGAATAAGTATTCTTTTGCCAGTGGCAGTACAGAGCTATTAAAGTCCTGTCACACTGCATAAAAGAGTTGGTGGTGGTGACTGATAAATGAATATGCAGAGTAATCAAAAGTAAGGTAGGGGATGAGCAGTTTGGATTCAGATCAGGACACAGCACAACAGACTTGATGGTTGTAGTATAACAGATAGTGGAGAAGAAGCTGAAGATGAGGAGAGAGTCATATAACAAAGTCCCAGATTTGAGATGGTTCAAAGTGTGAAAGACATTGGTAGAATTAATGCAGGCTGTGTACAAGTACTCAGTGATGCAAGTAAGAACAAGGCTAGGACACATAGAGTGGTTGCTAATGGGAGATGGCATGCAGCTGAGTTCATTTCTTAGCCCACTGCTGTTCATGCTGGTAGTGGTCTACATTAGCAAACAAGTTTAAGAGAACAAATCAACAAATCCAAGGTATGCTGACAGTGTGGCACTATAAGCAGACTCTGAACTCAAACTTAAGGACTGGAACACAAAACTGAAGGGAAGGCACATGGAATGACACTGAGTACAGACAAGACGGTTGTTAAGGCAGCAAATGGGGGAATCAAAAGAAGCTAAAAACTGATGTAGAAGGGAAAATAGTGGAACAGGATAACAGCTTCAGGTAACTGGGAGGGGTGGTTGAGAAAAAAGTAAGCCTGAATGAGGAGGTCAAAGCTGGAATCAGCAGTGCAGCAGCCAATTAATGCAGAGCATCAGGTGTAATGCTTGACAGAAGAATGTCAAAGTTGAAAAGTAGGATATATAAAACAGTGGTGTGACCAGTGCTTCTTTATGGCACAGAAACCTTGGCAGTGAAAACAGAGCAGTTAAAGAAGCTTGAGGTGATAGAAATGAACTGCCTAAGATAGGTGGTACGATGCATACTTTGAGACAGATGAAAAATGAAGGCATCAGAACAAAAGCCAAAGTAATCCTAATTGCAGAGAAGGTTATGGAGAACAGACTGCAATGGTTTGGACATGTGCAGGAAAGCAAAACATGATCTGGTGAGGAAAATATGGGAGAAACAGGTGGAATGCAAGAGGAAACAAGGATGTCCAGCAAAGAGATGGATGGATTGCATAAAAGAAGACTCACAACAGTCAGGCATGACTGTTGAAGAAAGTAGTTAAGTCGCACTGAATTGGAAGAAGTTGTAACAGTTAATGAAACATCCTGATTCCTTGTAGAAAATGGGAGGAAAGGGTTTAATCATGATGAGGAACAGGCTATATTTCATACCACACCTTTTGGCCACCTAACCTGGACTGAAACACGAAAGATGGAGACGTGTCCATATTCATTAAGGATATCCACACCTCCAGGCTAGTTGCTCAGCGTAATGCATTCGAGATTATCCAAGTGCAACTAACTCTGGGCAAGACCGCAATCCAAATTGTAATTTGCTACAGATCCTCCACCATGCCCCAGGATTCCCACTCCTCATTTCTTGATACACTGGAAAATATAAAGGTACAACCCAATACCCTAATAATGGGCGATTTCAGCTACCCCACCATTAACTGGGAAAACTACTCATGTACCAACTCTTTTGCTCAACGTTTTCTGGAATTCATAAATTCCAACCCCTTTGATCAATTTATACACACCCCCACCAGGGGCAGCAATATCCTAGACCAGGTCATTACCAACATGGGAGACCAGTGTTCCACACCAGAGGTCAATTCCTCGTTGGTCAGATCCAAACACAAGCTAATCAGCCTAGACATCAACATCCCGCCCCCAGCCCCCATTAGGGAAACCACCGTAAAAAATTTCTCCAAAGCCAACTTCACGCTTCTTAAGACAGAAGTGGCAAACTTCACTACATCCATTCAGACGGACAATAGAGGTACGACTGCTGAATCCTACACAAGTGCACTTTAAAAGCACTTACACAAGTGCATGGATTGTGCTATCCTTAACAGAACCAAGATGCTGTCCTCCAAAAAAAGGAAGCCAATCTGGTGGTCCCCTGCCATAAACAAACTCTACAACAGAAGAAAGAAACTGTTGCAAAAAAGAGTAAATTCCCATGACTGGAAGAACTCCCTGGTCATTCTCAGTAAGAAGCTGAGATCCCTCATAAAATCCTGCAAAGCTAGTTATGAAAACAAAATCACCACTGATTCTAAAGACAACTACAAAGCATTGTATAGCTATGTCAAGAATCTCAATAGCAACACTCAGATCTGCTCTGAGTTACAGCACAATGGCACTAAATATACATAATCAACTGATATTGCCAACATCCTGGCAGATAGGCTCAATGCTAACTTTACCCCCCTCACCCCCTAAAGGGCCCTTCTCTATACCAGAAGAATGCAAGGTTCCTGTAATCACGGCTGCATAGGTAAAAACCACACTCTCCAAAGCCAAGAACACAGCATTTTTGGGACCTGACAACATCCCAGGCTGGTGTTCTACATGAACTACAGAATGAACTGGCACCCCACCTAAGCACCATGTTCAATCATAGCCTCACCTCAGGCTTTGGGCCCACTGACTGGTGCACAATGACAGTTATCCCACTCCACAAAGGGGGAACCACCACAGACCCCGGGAACTACCGCCCCATTAGCCTAGTCTGCAAGGTCATGGAACGTATCATCATGGAACTTATAAATAAAGGCATTGGTCATCTCCAAACTCTGGACCCCACCCAGTTCGGGTTTGTAAAAGCCAGATCACGTCTTCTAAACCTGATTGACTTCTTTGAAGCAGTCACCAAAGCCGAAAACGAGGGTAAGGTGGTTCACACAGCCTATCTAGATCTCGCCAAGGCTTTTGACACCATCCCCCATTCTGGAATTATAGATAAACTCACTAAACTAGGTATAAATCCCTATGTCACAAGATGGGTTGCCAATTCCTGGGTCCACTCCTGTTTGGTGTCTACTTTTCTGAAGTACAGGCTAACACAGAAGGTCTTTGGCTAATGAAGTTTGCAGATGACTGCAAACTAGGAGCCATAATTGAAACTCCTAATGATGTGGACATCCTGCAAAAGGGCCTGACTGAGACAGATGCCTGGTGTCAAAGCCATGGCCTCAAGCTCAATGCCAAAAAGTGCATTATCACCCCCTTTGGTAAAAACTCTGTACCCATGAGCTACCACATAGGTGGTAGTCTACCTAACACCGAAAGTGTGATAAGAGACCTTGGGACACAGGTGGACAGTAGTCTCTCCTTTGATAATCACATCACCACAGTAGTCAGGAAATCCTTCTACGTGGCACACCTTATCACAAAAGGTTTCTCATCCAGGAAAAAAGAGGTCATTGTTCCCCTCTACTCATCACTCATTAGACCCATTATAGAGTACAATGCCCCTTTTGGTATGTACCTCACAAGACATCTACAACAACTGTAAAGGCCACAGAAATACCTCACAAAGAGGATTACCAGCCTCAAACAGATGCCCTACTCAGACCGTCTCAAAAAACTCCAGCTTAACTCCGTTGCATATCCACTACTCAGAGGCGATCTCTGCCTAACATACAAAGCTATGTCAAACCCAGAGCTGTTGGACATGCTCCACTTAAAGAAATCCCAATCCCTCCGGGCTACACGCTCTAGGGACCTAAACCTTGTCACCACAATAAACAGAACATGCTGGAGGGATAGATTCCTGTCCCAGAGACTTCCCATACTCCGGAACAAACTACGTATCTATAACAAACAAAGCTCCTCATTAGCACTGTTCAAGAAAAATCTTGATGATTGGATGGGAAATAGGAAATTCACCCCGGGGATCACCTCTGTGTCTCTGCTCGACAGGGGCACAGGAAAATAATTTTCTTGGGTGCCGAAAGCCAGGGTACCTTTTTGGCTAGGCTTGTATGGGCCCTAGGGCTGATAGCCTAGTACCTACCTATGAAACTGTGAACAAGACAGCCAGAATATCTCCACCATATTTGCATATATTGCCTGTCTTTCTGTGAGCAAGACACTGGTTTGATTCTAGGCCATGTCACATGTTTTTATATTTTTCAAATAAAGAATTGGTGAAAGTCCAGGGTACTCTGCACTTTGATTCTGCATTGAGTTCTAGGGAAATAAATGAGTCATGAAATACCAGTAAAATATTCAGGAGGTATTGTGGTGCTGTACTGTAGACTTTTTGACTAAAAATTTCAGTTATGTCCATGCTGTCGAGATCACAGATTAATAGGTCATAATAATGTCTTGTAAATTTCCTGAAGCATAGATAGTTAGCTGGAAATTTAGGCTTCTTAGCCAAGAAGAGATTTATGGTGTAAGTCACTGAAAAGGGTTGTACTGCTAAAGGTTAGGTTACATTCAGGCTAGTTAGTTTCAGTCCATTCCAACTGTGTGTGTTGTGAACATTTAGGATCACGTTTAATAGGTGAAGCAACTGCTTTCAAGGGATTGGTTTTAAAACATCAAATGCACAAATCATCAAACTGCATAAAATCGAACTCAAAAGTTAGAAAATGCAACACACTGATGATATAAAAAACAAATCTAAAACACTTTTCATGCAGGAAGGCAAGCCACAATGCACTCCCCATGTGCGGGCTTGCAACCCCCTCACCTGCTAATTATATATACCAACTCTGAGATCATACTATAGCTGGGAAAGGACAAAACCCAGTTCTTCACTGTACCATAATCGCAAGCAAACAGCTACCAGTATATGTCAATATTTTGCATTTTCAAATTTGTAGGTTTGATGTTCTGCAATTTGACAGTATGCCCATTTGAAGTTTACGAGGAGTACCCTTTTCAAACAGTTGCCAGATAGCAATTATAATCTCAGGAATAACAAGCTAGCAGTTATAGGTATCTAGCACCAGCAAGACGTAACCCCTTTGTGTTAAATTGAATGATGCAGTCATCAGTTTTTACAATATATGGTGAAACACTATAAAAATGTGTAAAATTTCAGTTTGAAAGGAAAAAAAAATGGTTACTTGTCTACTTCAAGACAGTTCTACTGACATCTGGGATGTGAATCTTTGTTATATTTTCCAGCCTGCATCACAAAAGTTGTCATAGTGTCTACCTTTTGTTGGCAGGATACTATAACAAACTCTGTGACATAGACCAAGTGCTTATTTCTACGTGTAACATCTGGTGCAACACTGTTGATGTTCTTCGTGTTTCACTGTGGCAGTCATCATATTTGCGTTATCCTGCCAGGGTTAGCCCTCAGTCGGCCCGAATACCAGAGGCTTAGAATTTCTGCATCGGTTGCTGTCACTCCAGGACTGATGTCAGGTCATCAGTGGTATAAAATCAGGCAGCCGAAGCCATTACATCAGTCTTTCTTGCTGAGGAGCCTGAAGCAGAAGCAGTTTGCACGAGTGCTGGTCGGCCGCTACCTGAGTTTTCATTTCCGAATTGAAGTTCAAGTCTTCTAAAGCTGGGGATCCTTTCTTATTGCTCTTACCAATGTCAGAAAAAGTTAACAATTGTCTCGTCTGTGGAAAGCAAATACCACACCGAGACTTCCATTCTTACTGCGTCACCTGTTTAGGCCCGGACCACGATGTCACCCGCTGTCGCTTTTGTGCTTTGTTCAACGCCAGAACTATACGTCTTCGGGCCCTTATTGTAGCTAGATATTTTCGCTCTCAATCCTCGAATTCTGATATGGCTTCAGTAAGCCATCCGACTACCGATCTTCCGAAAAAATGTAAGGATAAAAACAGAGACAGACCGCACAGGTCCAAAACTCCCGACGACACTTCCATTAAGCTAGTCATCAGTTCTCCGGTCTTCAGTGAGGTGCGTTTGCAGCCCCTGATGCCCGCTTCTGTGGATTCGCAGGACGCTACCGAGACCCTTTCGGAGTCTGCTATGCCGCGAGACTCCTCTTCGACTAAGGATCCTGCAGATGTCTCTACTTTGGATGGGTCCGGAGCCGCTGAGCAGGCACCGGCTTCTGAGGAAGTACTTTACACTACCGATACTCGACACAGACCGACAATTTCTTTGGCATCTTCAGTTCTTTCTAAAACTACTGAGTTTCTAAGGCGCAGGGTACGAACCACACCCAAAAAACCAACGACCCAAGCACAGGCACCTGCTTCCTTGCCTCACTCTCAAATGCTTAAAATGGCGGAAGACCTTATTATGCTTATTAGGAGAAGCCAGGCTTACCCCTTCCAGAAGAAAAAGAGACTTGTCCCCAGTAGTTTTATCTGAGCAGGAGTCCGATGACTCCGAAGCATCTGAATATGAAGATATGCAACCCCTCTCTGCTTATGAGGATTCTGATGCAGAGGAATCCATTCCTTCTGCCTCTCTATCCGAGGATTTTTCATTTGGGGAAACCGTACATACTTTAAGGAAGCATTTCCAATGGGAATGTCAGGACTACCCTCAGTCAAAAAAGAGACTCAGGGAATTCTTAGATCTACCACAGCACAGACCTTTGGCTATTCCTCCTGTCCTGGATATTGTGGATGATGTTTTTATGGAATCCAGTCTGACTCCTGACACCCTTCCTCCTGTTCCCAGGAAACCTGACAGGTATTACAAAGTCCCTGGCTCTCTCAAATTTCTCTTCAAAAATCCTACTGCTGACCCCGAGGTCATTTCTCAAGGACCAGAAGGAATCAAAGCAACTTGAGCTAAGAATCCCACCCCTCCATCAGATAGAGATTCCTGAGCATTAGACAGATGAGGTAAAAAAGTATACACCTCTGCTACTCTTGCTATTAGAGCATTAAATTGTCAGTTCCACATGCTGAAATACCAGCAACATACCATGGAACTCCTCAAACAAAAAATATCTTCTATTCCTGCTTGTGCAGAAAACAAAGAATTACAAGACTTAATGCATTCTGCAACTCAAGTGACTAAGCACACCTTACAATGTGGCTTTGATGCCCTAGTAGCATCTAGCAGGGCAGCAGTCACTGGTTCTGTCCTTAGAAGGCGTGCTTGGCTTAAGGAACAGACTTTATCAGACCATGTCATATCCAAATTATTGGATGCACCCTTGAACAAAAACAACTTATTTGGCACCAAAGCAGAAGAGGTATTAAAAAAGATGAAAGAAAAAGCTAAATCTATGCAGACAGTTAAATACTTCTTACCACCAGCCACCGAGGTTCAGTAGGCATTGCCCCTCTAAGCACTGGTCCTTTCCTGCCCCCTCCAGGCCAGCTCAGCCCAGACCCAGGGGAAGCAGACCCCCCCAGACAACAGCCCCAGGGAATGCAGAGATCTAAGCAATGGAGTTCTTCCTCTTCAAAAACAGGCAGTGCAAAGCCACCCCCTTATGGTAAGAACTCACGATGACTTTACACTTCCACCCCCTATCTCTGCCCACCTGCTTGTGCCCCTAGGAGGAAAGCTCTCCTTCCACGCAAGCAACTGGGTCACCATTACCAACGACCGATGGGTCCTCAACATAGTGTCCCAGGGATACACATTTTATTTCCACACTCCGTCAGCCCCAAAAGGGTTCCCAGATCTTCCTCCAAACCAATGGGAAGAGGCCAAAAAGCAAGTCCTTTCCCTGCTCTCCCTGAGGGCAGTACACCATGTTCCTGCAGCACAGATAGGCTAAGGTTTCTACTCCACACTCTTCCTGGTACCCAGAAAAGAGGGCACATGGTGCCCCATCCTTGATCTATCCAGTCTAAACACCTTTCTGGTGATACCAAAATTCAAAATGCTCACCCTCCAGCAGTTTTTACTAATGTTTTCCAAGGCTTGGTTAACCACCCTAGACCTAAAAGAGGCCTACCTACACATCCCAGTCAGGGAATCATGCAGGAAATATCTACGTTTCAGGGCAGGATCTATGCATTTTCAGTTCTCTGCGCTTCCCTTTGGCTTATCCACTGCTCCCAGAGTTTTCACAAAATGTTTGGCTCCCGCCATTGCTTTTTGCAGACAAAGAAATTTTCAAATTCACCCATACTTAGACGACTGCCTGATTCAGGTAGACAGTCAGAAAAAGCTGCTACAGCACCTGACCTTTGTAAAGGTCCTACTGACCTCCCTGGGGTATACTATCAGTGAAAAGAAATCAAAACTAGTCCCCACACAAAACATTGTATTCCTGGGAGCAAGCCTGGACACAGCATCCCAGATGGCATTCCTTACTCCAGAAAAACAAGCCTACATGACAGGCTACTTCTCTCATCTAGCCACCAGAACCCAGTTATCCACAAGGAAAATCCTGCAAACTCTAGGGTTCATGGCCTCCTGCATTCTACTCATTCCATATGCCAGACTGGTTATGAGGAAACTACAATGGTACCTAAAAAGCCTTTGGTGTCAACACTCTCAAGACCTGGAAACGCTCATACCAGTGATACCTTGTCTAAGGAAAGATTTTCTTTGGTGGGCAGCAGCATGCAACCACAACAAGGGAATTCCCTTCTCACAACCCCACACCGCCCAGACCCTCACCACAGATGCATCAGACTATGCCTGGGGTGCAACCTGGACGGCAGATGCATTCAGGACCATTGGAGCCTAAATCAAATACATCTGCACATCAACCAAAAAGAGATGCTAGCTGTTCAGCACACCCTGACAGCTTTCAGACCCATACTCTCCCCAGGGCCTCTACTGATCAAAACAGACAACACCACAGTAATGTGGTATATCAACAATCCGGGAAGGACTCACTCTTATCCTCTCTGCAGGCTCGCCATGACCCTTTGGCACACGGCCTCAGCCATGCAACTACACCTGCTAGCACAATTCCTGCCAGGCTCCCTAAACTCTCTGGCAGACAACTTAAGCAGAAACCTGCTAGACCCACACGAGTGACAGCTAGACCACAGAACCTTCACCCTTGTAACCCAGAAATGGGGCACCCCGAAGGTAGACCTCTTTGCCTCCCAATACAATCATCAGCTCAGCAAATTCTACTCCAGGGAACCTCACAGCAAGGCCTGGAAAGTGGATGCTCTATCCTTCCAGTGGGTGAACCTCTTGGTCTACGCATTTCCCCGTCTACCACTCATTTCAAGGGTACTGCTAAAAATAAGGGAGGAAAAAACTGAGGGCAATCCTGATAGCCCCAGACTGGCCACGCCAGCACTGGCACCCACTGCTGCACAGCCTGTCACACCTGCCACCATGGCACCTGCCTTAGATCCCAACACTCCTGACCCAGAGGAATGGAGAATTCATGCATCCCCAATTGCAGACCCTCAACCTGGCAGCCTTGCTTATTCCCTGACCTCTCCTCAAGCTGCCGGCCTAAGCAAACAAGTCCTAGATGTTATACATGAGGCCAGACACCCCAGCACTAGAAAATCCTCTGCTGACAAGTGGAAAAGGTTTTGCACCTGGATCCAGGCTAAGGGAGCTGGAACGGCACAGCACTCCCTACCTCTCATCCTGGATTACCTAGCATACCTACTACACAGGGGTCTATCCTTCTCTTCTATTAAAATTCATGCCTCTGCCATCTCTGCTCATTACAGCACAGAGCCACCTCTCTTCTCACACCCTCTCATCAAACAGTTCTTAAGGGGGGCTAACTTAAGGCCACCCAGAAGAGCTCCTACCCCAGCTTGGAACCTTAATTTTGTGTTGGAAATGCTCACCCTACCCCCTTTGAACCTGCAGCTTCAGCAGAGTTAAAATTCCTCTCTTGGAAGACAGCCTTGCTTCTAGCCATCACTTCAGCTAGAAGAGTATCAGAGCTACAGGCACTCATGACTGTAGAGCCCTTCATCATTTTCCATGCTGACAGGGTCTTCCTCAGGACTAACCCATCCTTCATGCCTAAAGTGGTGTCCAGTGTGGCTGTCAAAAAATCCATTCATTTGCCCACCTTTTTCAATAACCCACAAACAAGGGGGAAAGGATTCTGCACTCTCTAGATGTGCACAGACAGCTCAGATTCTGTCTGGACAGGACTAACTGTTTTAGAAAAACTGATCAATTGTTTGTCAGCTTCGCAGCAGGGGCAGAGGGCAAGGCCATATCCAAACAAACAATCTCCAAATGGATGGCACACTGCATCCATTTCTGCTGCAAACAACACGGGAAATCACCCCCAAAGGGGGTGATGGCACATTCCACCAGGGCAACCTCCACCTCTGCAGCTTTTCTTAGAGGGATCCCCAGCAGGGACATCCTGGAAGCTGCAACATGGACATCTGTTCATACCTTCACCAAGCATTACCACCTGCCTATCTTCTCCAAATCCAGGGCAGGCTTTGCCACCGCAGTCTTGCAGGGCATCCTAGCCAGCCCCCAGTCTTCTTGACTGCCTCCACCCTTTTCTTCAGCTTTGGGAATCAACCCAAATGTGATGACTGCAACAGTGAAACACAAAGAACATAGTACAGTTGTGTACACATACTATAAATGTAAATGTTCGAGTGTATTCACTGTTGCAGTCCTGGTTTCCCTCCCTTCATCCCCCTTGTCTCTCTCTCTCTCTTCCTCTCTCCTTACAGGGAATTTTTGGTGTTTACTTTCTACTGGTGGTGTTCTTCCACCATAACCTAGCTCCCTATTTGGGAGCTCCTGACAGTTAGGGCAAGAAAAACTGATGTAATGGCGTCAGCTGCCTGATTTTATACCACTGACGATCTGACATCAGTCCTGAAGCAACAGCAACTGACATAGAAACACTAGGCCTCTGGTATTCAGGCCGACTGAGGGCTACCCCTGGCAGGATAACCCAAATGTGATGACTGCAATAGTGAATACACTCGAACATCTACATTTATGGTAAGTGTACACAACTGTACTTTATTACACTGTATGTTTTTTATTACAATCTTGTTTGCATTTTTTTGGCTGTGTGAGTGCTCCAGATTAACTGTAGTTATTGTTCTTTTAATAAGAACTCAGTAGCACTGTAGAATTCCTTGTGCGTGCTTGTACCATAGGTGTGCGTGTGTGTGTGTGTGTTTGTAAATATGTCTCTTCAATTATCAACACTAAATTTATAAGTATAGAACATTGCACTTCAGCGCAAAAGCAGTACTGTATAGGAACTGGCAGTTATGTAAAGTAGTAGATCTTGTGTAACAACATCACTTGGTATTCTGGACACAGTTATGCAAGATCTAGTGTTCTAAATAACCTCCAGTTTATATTCAGTAGAGCAGTTCTTAGCAGTACAAAAGTTTTTAATGTATATTTATATCACTTGTAGTTCATGTCTTTTGTAACTAGTCAAAGTCATTGCTGAATACTTAAACTGTGCAGCGGGATGGCCTACTCTTATGTATGTATGCGTAGTAAGTGGAAGTAATATGTCTCTTACTGCAGATGTTCTACTAAAATGTTTAAATTCCTTACTTTAGATTAAACAGTGGCCTGCAGCCTACAGGCAGTACTGCTTTTCCGAGTCTGTTATCATTTCCTGGAATTTCTGGATTTAATCAGAATACTCCACAGTCTTCTCTTCCTGGACTTCAGCATTCAACTGCTCCACAGTCTGCATTTCTACAGGTAACAATAAAAGACCAAAATGAAAAGTTTGAATGTTTGCTGGAGTATGATGATGTCTCCTAGGTTTAAGAGTTAGTGTAGTATTGTGCCTGTTCAGAGTTAAAGCCTATAAATTAATTATTTAGATTGCATTTAGGTAGTCCATGTAGGTTTGTATTGACATTGCTTTATGCAGGCAGCCCAGTTTAAAGTGTGAGTCATCACTGATATACTGAGAATTAGTGAGGAAACTGATTAATGCCAAAGCATCTGTCCCACCAAGAATCTCTACAAGTAGTAGACCCACATGCACTGTAGTCTGTAGTTGCTACTTTAAACTGTAGTCTTTTTGCTGTATTGCCACTGAAACAAGGGAGTAATGTAATTATAGAAAATGCTTCTTTTATCTAAGTGTCATCCTAAGCCTTAAGGGCCTCACTGGGCCTGTAAGTGTAAAAGTTTAGTCCACATAGTAGTTGGGCTTGCAGTTTAGATGTTGAATATTGCATTTTTAGTTATTTTTTTTTATTAGTTATAGTGCTGATAACCTGCTTGTAAATCATTCGTCATTATTCATCACTGCATATGTAGCCATTTGAATCTGTCAGCTTTGTAGTCTTTTGTGTATTTGTCTCCCAGATTGAATTTGATAATACATTATTGTATCCCAGTTAACAAATGAAAATAAATTCAGTAAATAAGTGAAGATGTTACCGTTAAACAAAACATCTGTGACGCAACACATTTATGTTCATTGGAGCTAAACATTACAGAACTAATGACTTCTATCCCTTTTAAAATATTGAATTATTGTGAAATGAGGCAGAAGACTGGTGAAACACATTGAAAGTTTCTTTGTAGTTATCCGTTATGAAAATTAAAATTGATTGTAAGGTTTGCCATCAGTAGTTCTGTATGTACACTAGACGGACAAGTGAATGCTAGCAAGCATAACTCATGAGATTTTTGAGGCGTCTCATCCAGCAGTTCCTTAGTTGCATTTGGAACAACCCACACTTTATCGGAGATATTCGTCATAGAGGTCGTTACTGCAGTATGATTTGTTATCTATGACAGTTAGCCATAGCCAGGTGTTCACCTGCAGGTATGAGTACCAGAACTGTACAGGTATTCCCAAAACATTGTCGGACTCCTCCTCTAACCCAAGATGTCTGACAGTGCGTGGCTAAAAGTAAGAGTAGCATGCAACATTTTCATTTTCTTTTAGCCACAAAAAGCATTTAAGTTTCAATTTTTCAGTCCATTATAAAGTACCCGGTTTGGAAACCTTTTCTGTTTTCTGTAATTGCTTTCATTACTGTATAGTTGTAAAATGTTTTCAATTTGGATTTGCGTGGCTTGTTGTTTTTTGAGGTAGTTGAAGTCTCTGGAAAAAACTATCAAGTATGCTTGCAGAAGACAGAATATACCTAAAGACTGCCATGTACAACATCATTTTAATTGTTTGGGAGAGAACTCCAATGTCTTCTCCTGTGAGCTGTGTATGACCTCTAATCAAAAGGCTTCCTTTTGGTGGGTATAAAGTTTGAAGACCTGTCTTGAATGCCTAAAATGTGAGGCATTGGAGTAGGAGATGTCTGCAGTTTGTGAGGGTGCAGTATTCTACTAGTGCTCAATAGAAGGTGACTTTTAAAAAGTTAATGAGGTGCGTAAAGATCTGTAACATCAACAGAATAGTTTGGAGGGACAGGTTTATCTCAGAGGGGATGACCTAGCTCTGGAGCTGACTCCTATCCATGTAAAACAATGCTCATCACTGTTATTGTTCAAGCACAACTTGGATCTATGGATGGGAAACAGAAAATTTATCCCAGGACTGCTCCCTGTACTACTGATGGACAGAGACAACTCCTAAATACTTTGTCCTGTTAATTGGCCCCCTCAAATTGTCTATGATACAATCCCAGTTATTGTCACAAGAGATAATTATATAATTTATCAACCATGGTAATGGGTAAGCCCAATCTAACACCAAAAGATAGGGTAATTCAAGAACCAAAAGGGAAACTAGCTAGCCTTAAAATGGCCCATAAGGGCAGCTAGCTTAGTACTTACATATGAACCTATAAAATGGAGAAGCCTAAAGGACTGTTAGTAGAGAAACCAGTGGGCAGAGTTAGAGGCCATAGTGACTTCTTCAGTCGTACTAAAACTTGAAGATATTTGATCAGTTGAGGCATTGCCTTGGCCTTCCTGAATCCGACACCATGTGCCTACCGGGTTCCCATCTACCCAAACCACTTTGAAGGTAGACAGTAGGGTTTATCTCATTTAGTCAGACAGTTCTGTAGCAAAGTTAGCAATATTTTCTTGTTTGATGCTGGTTTCCAGGCACATTGAGCATACATATGTATGCCC
This sequence comes from Protopterus annectens, assembly GCF_019279795.1. Taxonomy (NCBI): domain Eukaryota; kingdom Metazoa; phylum Chordata; order Ceratodontiformes; family Protopteridae; genus Protopterus; species Protopterus annectens. The sequence goes on from NC_056736.1 coordinate 539,418,977, forward strand.
CTCACGAAATTTTACTGATGTGTCATTTGAGATCTTCTCGAGGCTATTCCTACCACTTTCTGGAGGGCCAAGCAGTATTTCAATTTTATGGCCTATTTTTTGGGGGGGGGGGGGCTGACGCAGAAAAGCTAAACACCTGCCCTACTGCCATGTGCCTCACCTCTCCAAATTCGATTACCGAATGTTTGTTGGGAAATATGTGCAGCTTGGCCCAGCATTAGCCTTAGCCCCCCCCCCCAAAAAAAAATGCAGCCTGTAACCTTGGAGATTTGTCATTCATTAGAGAAAGAAAACTTCCCTCTAACTTCTCAAATAGTACATTGGGCAAGGATGATATTACATATTCAACACAGATCTCTTCACTCTTAGGATGTGACACTGATGATAAAGATACAATCCCTTTGGAGGATGTCGCCTTTAAAAACATGTTTTACTAGATGAGTGAGTTTTTTAAGTGGGTCTCTAAAGAGGTGTCAGAATCATGGATGATTTTTCTTTGCCTCTTGGATATTGAAAAGCCCAGACCTCCAGCAGTTCTCCTGATGTTCACTGCATTTGAAAATGTCTTTAAACCAAAATTTTTAGAGCCTGTCTGTTCCCAAGAAGCCATATAGCTTCTCCAGGGTGCAGGATATCTAAATATTTATGTAGTAATCCTGTTGATTCAGCTGTGTTCTCTGTGCATTCGGTTTGGGATCCAGGCTAGCTAAAGACTAAGCACGATTCCTAATAGCAAAGTGTGCACAGCTCTAGGCAGTTTATGGTAAATGTGTATTACATCTTCAGCCCTGACCATTAAGGCTATTTACTATCAGACCCACATTATGAACAGGACACCTTCAAACAGACAAAGGATTTGTTATCCGCTACCCTTAATGAGGCCATAAAAATACAAATTACTAGACTTACATTAATAATCTTCAGTGTTAGAAGATGTGAGCCTGTTACAGTAGATGTCTGTGGTAGAAGTGCAACAGCAGGTACAGGTATACAAAGGTACACGTGGCTACGAATCTAGGCCTTTCCACTCGGTGTTAAGGAGCAACTCTGAATGTCTCAGTGGTAGAAAAATCCCTTGTTTAGTCCTCCTTCACAAGGATTAAAAAATGGAAGCAAAAGAGAAGACTAAAGTGGTAGTTAAGCAGTTGTTTTATCCACCTGTACCAAGGTATTGTAGGAAATGTCTTTCTGAACCGTGGTCCTTCTGCAGAAATCAGCCCACATCCAACCAGTTTTAGTAAAGGAGGACTTTCAAGAAAAAGCATGCCTGGGGAAATGTCAGAGGGAAAGGCTGACAGCCAGGTAGCGGGAGGGGAGGTAAGTCTCTACTCAATCTGGATAGTAGCAAGTTCTCAAAATGTCCTTTCCTATCCACTCCCATTCTTTTCTTCTCCTACATCTCACATCTTGGACAGGAGGCGTTCTCACTTCAAAGTCATTTGAGTCTGACTAACATTGTGTAAATGGTTAAGGGACATCATCTCATCAGGCTGTAAAATAGAATTGAAAGCCCCCTCCCTTATGGAAATGTCTCCAATCCCCCAAATCAGGAAGACCTAGCACAGACAGTCTTGGCTTATCTCCTACCCTGTACAACCTTAGACACAGTCCCACTGCAGGAAGAAGGAAAAGGAATTTTAGTTCAGGCTGTTTCTTGTCCCAGAAATAAATGCTGCTAGAGAACCATTCTTTATTTATCCAGGTTGAACACATTTGGAGGAGTAACCAAGTTCAAAATGCTAAAGTTACAAATATTACTATCCCTGTTTTAACCACAGTTTGTTTTAGTGACACTAGATTTGATGTATGTATATCTGCGTGCATATCCCCATCCATAAGGATTATGAACATTTCCACTTCATGTCTTTGTCCTTTTTCTGTCTGTGGTGCTCAGAGTATTTACCAGATGCTTAACACCAGAGTCCCACCTCAGAACCCAGGGAATCAATGTCTGCCAATAATTGTATACTTTTATAATTGTCTGATTCAGGCCACATCTGGGGGGGGGGGGGGTTGCAGAGTGCCATGAAGCACTCTGTCCATTCTCTGACCAGACTGGAGTTTGCACTGTAACTTTCCAGGCAAAGCCTTACCACAGCGAAGATGAAAATCTTCCTGAGGGCCTTGCTGGACACACAACATAGTAAGACTGACACAAGGCATTAAGTTCCTTCTTCTTGAACTAGAATCAGAAGCAGCCATGTCGACTTAGATGTTCCTGAAGGTGCCTTTTGCTGGGATGCACATGTAGCAGTTCCACTAGAATCTGAAAGACCTTTAGGAGTAGCACAGCCACCTACAGAACCAGATAAATTTCCTACTAGGAGTTGAGAAGTCAGAGAAAGCCAAGTGTAGTCCCAACAGGAATCCCAGGTCTTGATCACAGATGCTTCAGTTCTGGTTAGCAGTGTGCACACTGGCTACCTCAAGGAGCAGGGCAGCTAGAACCCTGTAACCAAAAAGCATATCAGCCTGAAAGAAGTGATTGCCTTCATTCTAGCTCTAAGACCTTTCATAAGAGTCTGGTAGTCCGAGACCCTGAATGTGATTGCAAACAGCACCATGGTGATATAGTACATAAACAAGCAGGGAAGTATGCAAGTTATGCAAAAGCAGATGTTCTTCATAAGTCAGTGTTGCACTACTGATTCTTGGGATCTTCTTGCCATGCAGAAGCCTATGATTGGCCTGATTTACAGAGTCTTTACATTATCCCTAGCTGACAGATGTCCAAAAACCAATGTGCAAACAGCACTATGGTGATGCAGAACATAAACAAACAGGGAAGTGTGCATGTTTTTTCCAGTTATGCAACAAAACAGTTATCCTGTGAAATAAAAAAGTGAGCTGAAACATTTCTGTTTTGGGTACCCATGCAGGGAAGAATATGCAATATACTCTCTCCCCTGGAAGGAGAGTGGGTCATTTCTCTGCTTTCCCACTCATTCCCTCAATCCCCAAAGCTTTTTAGAAAGGCAAAATGGATGAAGCAAGGTGCATCCTAATAGCTTCTCTGTGGTCAAGGCAGCCATGTTTCTCCCTGTTAATCTAGCTAAGCAAAGGGGAACCAGTACACCTTACAAAAACATGTTCAGCTGACCCATGAAGAAAGGTCACAAGTGCATCCAGATCTCAAAAGCCTGACTCTAACAGTCAGGATGCTCCCAGCCTGGTTCTTTTTGAATCCAGCTTCTTAGAAGAAATGCTATGCTTCCTACAAAAGCTGACAGTGCCTAGCACTGTAAAAATCCTATTTGGCCAAATGCAAGAGGTACTGTTATAGGTTGAACCAGTGAGTATCTTTTCAGCATGAGCTACATATTTCAAAGTGTCTTGCAAAACTTCTTTTTTTCCCCAGAGTCATCCATTCTGTGCCTTACAATGTTCAGCCATTGCAGCTTGCCTCCCCATGTCCCCTATCCTCTTGGCTCACTCAGCAATAAAGCAATTTCTCAAAGGTGTTATACACCACAGACTGTCTAGAAAAGCAGCATCTCTCCTGGGAGACCGTAATTTCATACTGGAAGAGTTAAACCCAACCCTCTTTGACTGCAGATACTCAGTGGCATGGTTGTTGTTTCTGGATGACCTTATTATTGATTACTGATGCCTTCACCAGGAGGATTTATGAGCTTCTCCCTCTGGTGTGCAAAGAGCTATACACCATCTTTCAAGAACCAGACTGAGCCTTAGGACTAACTCTTCCTTCATGTCCAGGTTGATACCAAAACTGGCCTTCAACCAAACTGTTCAGCTGCCTTTTGTCCATCCTAACCCATGAAAAAGTGAAGAGATATTTCATCTTTTGGATGTATACAGCCTAAGTATTATGTAGTAAGAACAAAAAAAATCATGCAGTCTCAGCAACTTTTTGTATCGTTCATGCCATGTAAATAAAGCTACTTAGTCCACAAGCAAACATCTAAATGGCTAGAAAAAATGTACTATATTTTGCTATGAGAACAGTGGAAAAGACCCGGAGGGTCCTGTGAGCCACCTGGACTACAGTGTGCATCTTTTACAAGCCCTCCAAGTTGGATTTTAACTCTTGGAGCAAGACATGATTTGTTGCAGTTAGAGATCATTGGAACTACTCATAGCTTTAGTATCCTTACCATGGATTATGAGCCATTTTGCAGCAGTGGCCTTTGAGATTGATGTAGCACAGTAGTTGTGAATGCACTCACCATAATGGTAGGTGTTCAAGTAGGGTCACTGCTGCAGTATAAGGTCCTCTTCCTGGATCAGATCCTCCCTTACCACTTGAGATGGAGGGGAGCTGAATGAGTCAAGATATCTACGAGGGGGGAAAAATGGTCATTACATTTTCAGGGATTCAGTTCTAATGGCCTCTGGCATTGCCCTACACATATTAGTCCAGAAGCCCCAAGAGTTATGGGAAACAATAATTTTGGTGCTTGACTATTCCTTTGACTGAGAGCAGAGAACATTATGTGCCCCTAAGATAGGGTATACTTGCTTATGGTTGTCCTATTACAAATTAGGAACTGAAAAAAATTGGTCTGTCTATCTTAGCCATATATCATTTGGCATCCTGAATAGTGAAGGGGTCCATTTGCATTCTGGAAACATGTTTTTAGCTGTAGAAGTCAGACAGTAAGACAAATGTCCACCTCCAGTTAATTTTCTTGGATTAGGAATCACACTGTAGCAGTGACCCTACCGCGGTCGTGGTGGTGCGGTAGCGTTGTCGCTTCACAGTAAGACGCTGTCCAGTTCGATTCTCAGCTAGAGCGTCTTCTGCGTGGAGACATGCGTGAATGGGCGTACCTTCATTGAAGGTTGTGCGTCAGGGCTGGTAACTCGGCACGTAAAAATCAACTACCAATCATTAGCGGACCGGAGTTCCGCTGTGGCGACCCCTAACCGAGAAAAGCTGAAAGACACAACAACAACAACTGTAGCAGTGACCCTACTCAAACTTCTACTGTTATAGGGTATGTAGTGATACAACCGACTTCCATCAATGAGTTTTTCCTCATGTAGCTAGTCCCCAGCACAGCAGAGGACAGAATGTCTTTGGGAGGCTTAGCTCTTTTATAATCATTTCTTTCCCACCACTCCTGCTGATAATATGGACTAGAATTCTCTATCTTCTTCAGTAATTTTGTAAAAGTAATGCATTTGTTTGATTAATTTTCCTCGCTATGTTCACCAGCTTTGACTTTAACAAGGAAAAGCCTTTTCAACTGCTTTTAAGATCTTGCCTTTTATCTAAAAGGATAGATATTGAATTCCCTTGTTTGGTTTAGGTCTGTGTAGTGATCCTAAATCATATCTCTTTTGTTAGGGCTTCAGTAACTGCATGCTGGCTCATCTTATAAGCATATTAGAAGGTAAGCAGAAAACCAGGAAGATTAAAACCCATCACTGATTCCTCATCATTGGCTGAGGGGCTTAAGCACTGACTGTCATCTTTGACAAACACTGAAGAAGCACTGGTGCACATCTGTCTTCCCTAGACATGTGGACTATACCCTTCCTTGCTGTAGACTACTGACCTGATCACTGTCATAGTAGAATATTTTCCTCTTAAAAGGTTATCAACCTGCCTTTTTCCAGGAATGTCCCTTGGTTCACCTCCTGTAGTCATCCAGGTGGAGGAGTCTTATCAGACTGTCTATGGCCTCCCTCATCAGATATCTTGATGAATTTCTGGAATATGTATTAGCAAGTCCTTTGACAAGGATCATAGTATTTATCTCATTTTCTTAAGGAGATGCCCCCTATCACAGACTCCGTTCAGGATAAGGAGATTAAAACAAAGTTATCTAAAACTTTGTTCAGCTCTACAAGCATTACTATGCTTGCACTGCATGGTGTGTATGATCTCTGATATTCTAATTCATTCCCCCACTTTTAAGATTAAGTTCAGGTGGTATTCCTATCTGTGAGCCTCTAATTGCATATCAGTGCTTCACCAGAGGGCAGTTAGTACCTACTGGTCCAAGCTCTTCAAGCAAGAAAATGAGTTTAAGATGACAGAGTTGAGAGATCATGTTATCAAGATCCAATTGGTTCATGAATGGTAACACTTCAGAATGACTTAACCTGTGATCTGAAAGGCACAGTAAAAAGGCAGCCACAGTGAATGGAGCTACAGCAGCAGCATTAGTGTAAGGAGTAGCCAGGACATGTCTCAAGAAGGTACCTTCCCCACAGTAGTGGAAAAGGGCCTTTAAAAAGCCAACACCTGTTCAGTAGTCAGTGTAACATGTGGACAGATCATTCTGTGCTGTCTCTTCTCTATAACACAGGAAAGTTATGGGACTAGAAATGTGGAAGCTACAGCAGCTGAAGCATAAGCTCAGTCTGAAGCTGACTTCGATACTCCTCAGCTCTCTATCCAGACTTGCCTCTGCTGTTGAGCAACTGATCTTCTTGCATGAGAATACTCTGATGTCCTTCTATTCCCATGTTGCAGTATTCTGTATTCTTGGGTTTCCTCCTCTTGCTACCCGAACATCCAGCCAATGTTCAAAAGCTTGCAGTCACTGCCAGGTGCATGGATTGTCTGACATAGCTAGAGGTATGTGGGCCATAAAAGTGACGTCTGCACGCACCAGAACTCAGAACTTCTAAGCTGCCAGTCAAACGTCAGCTCCTCCTGCCTTACCGGCTGTCGGATCAAGAATATTAAGATAAGTACCCCGTTGGGGACATTTTGTTTTTGGATCACTGCATGCTTCTGTGGGTTCATGTCATCCAGGAAGGGTAAGTGCAAGTGCGGCTGTCAGATTCCCCATAAAGATGCCCACGAGTTTTCCCTCTTTTGTCTAGGACCTACGCATGACCATAAGGTCTGCCTCATCTGCCAGGCCTTCATCCCAAAAACCCTGCATAGCAGATTGCACATGTTGAACATATATCTAGAGAATCAGCGATTAAAGAGTTTAGCCATAGGTATGGAGGGGCTGTCTGGTCAACCTGTAGAGCCACCCAAGAAAAAGGCCAAAACTGCTGGCCTGAAGTTGTAGCTGCACCTCTTCCACCAAACGTCATTCCTGTGGCCGACATCGGCCTGGAGGAAAGATCAGTCACCTCTGATATAGGTATAGTGGGTACTGATGTGGAAGCCACAGAACCCGGAGTGGAAGGCATATCCTTGGAGGTCCTGCAGACATCGGATTCGGATGGTGAGGGGGAACCTCGGCTTGCAACAGCCTCCTGGACGGATCACTCCCCTACCGCACTACTAAGTGACACCAGGCCTACCCTGACCCATACGCCCACTAGGCCTTATCTGAAAAACAAGGAGAAGAGAAAGCATACTTCTCCCCCAACAGAAAGTCAGCCTGATTGCCAGGCGTTCTCGCAGAGTTTATTCAACACCCTTATGGCCTTAAGGCCTGCAACTCCCTTACCAACCCCAGTGGCTCCCCCTGTGACGAGCCCTAGGCCGCAGGTGATAGACACCTCTCGTGGAATTGGAAGAATCCTCTGAGTCTTCCTCAGAAGATTCACTTTCCAATGTCTCTCAATTACCCTCCCCCTTGACTATGCCTCTCCAGAGGAAGAATCTGCGGAAGCAAACTCCCCAGCTGAGGATCTCGTCTTTGGGGAGACCATTGTGAAAATGAGGGAGCATTTTAAATGGGTCTCTTCTGAGATGACAGAAGTCCAGAAAAGATACTGCAAACTCCTTCAGATAGACTCCACTGGAGCATCAGCTATAATGCAGTACTGCCGGCCTTTCTTGATGCATTCAGTGCAACATCTCTCAACCCGGACTCTCAGCCTTCGGCACCCCACAGCCCTGACAGTGTCTACAAAATCCCTGAAGGGGCCACATTTTTGGTTAAGTGCCCTGCTTCTGCCCCTGGCACTGTCTCTGTTTCAGCAGACAAGGCTTCCAAACTACTTCCATCCTCTTCTCTCCTGACTACTGGCAAAGATAGCAAGGCCATGGAATTCTTGGGGAAGAAGGTCTACAAATCTTCCACCCTAGATTTCAAGGCAATAAATTAACAAACCCATATGTCCAGGTATGCCCTAGATCTTTTGGAAAAAGCCAACAAACAGTTGTCTGATATTCCAGACTCTTCTGCCAAAGCTCAACTGTCTAGTTTTATTTCACTAACATCTCAGGTCACTAGGCACTCTATTAAGTGCAGCTACGATGCTGCAGAAGCCTCAGCAAGGTCAGCTGCTTCAACTTCTGTCCTTAGGAGATATTCCTGGCTATGGTTACAGCCCCTACCAGATGACATCCGGGCCAGACTTTCAGATGCATCATTTGACAACTCAGCTCTATTTGGGACTGTAGCAGCAGATTTATTCAAAACTCGGCAACAAAAAGGGAAGGAGCTACAGGACCTTAAGCACCTGTTCGTGTCTCCTGTCCCCAAATTCCATAAGAATTACCCATCCAAAACTCAGTTTATCAGGAAGCAGTCCACCCCAAACCCTACTTCTAGGCTCAGGAAAGCTGCCAGGAAGCAAGCTACTCCCTCCAGGCCTGCACAAACTTCCACTCAGAAGCCTCAATTTCAAGACAGGGCAGGTAACCTGTGACTACCTGCCACTCTTGAAAACGTAACCCGAATCCATTCCATTGTCATTAAGGCTCACTCACTGTCTCCCTGTGTGGACAAATATCACTTCAGAGAAATGGTTTCTATCCTAAGTAGGAAAAAGGCTATTTCGTGACCTGGATCACTACCTCATCTTGGAGAGGTATTCCCCAGCCCCCCAAAGAACAGTTACCTCTTTTTCAACCAGTTCTAGATAGCTTCATTGCACAAAGTACTATTCAACCTGCCCTGGCTTCAGAAAAGTGAAAAGGATTCTATTCCAGGCTCTTGCTAGTCCCAAGGAAAGATGGGCCCTAGAGACCAATCCTAGATCTCTCCCACCTAAATCTCATCCTGCAACTGGCCACCTTTCAGTTGCTGATCTTGCAAACATTTTTCCCTTTGATCTTATCTCAGGGGTACATGGCCACCCTGGACATCAAGGATGCTGACCTTCACATCCCCATGAGACCCAGATGTCCTTCAAGGATGCATCTGCAGTCATAACAAATGGGTTGTCCTGTCGTCAGGCAGCCCTTCGGTCGGCCGGATTCCAAAGTCTGGGTCTGGCCTCGGCTGGTGTCGCACTTCACCCGACGTCATCTCTGCTGGTCTTCGGGTATAAAGGCATCAGCTGACGCCATTTTCCTCAGTCTTTCTTGCCACGTGGCCCAAGCAGAAGCTGTTCGCAAGTGCGGTTGGTCAGATCCAGAGATTACTACTACGAATACTACTTGAAGACTTCTAAAGCTAAGTACCCGTTGGGGACTCTTTCTTGCCTCAGCCGATGTCAGAAAAAGTAAATAACTGTTTAACTTGTGGGAAACAAATACCTCATAAAGATTTCCACTCTTACTGCTTACCTTGTTTAGGCCCAGACCACGACGTAGCAGCCTGTTTAGCCTGTGCTTCCTTCAACCGACGAACGCTTAGGCGTCGGTCAGAGTTTGCTGAACAGTTTTTCGGCTCAGATTTTGCATACATTATGCCGTCGGACCCTCCGACTACACAAATTGTTAAAAAACGCAAAGAAAAAGACCGACACTCGTGGTCCGCGGTTTCGGCCGAAACCTCGGTTAAGCAAACCGCGAGTGTCTCGGTTTCGGCCGAAACCAAGCAAACGGGTCAATCTTCAGCCGAATCCATGACTACTACCGAGGCTCCTGCTACCCTAGTTGAATCGGCCTCTGAAGTTTTGCCTACTAATGTGGTTTCTAGTGAATTATCAGACACCATCCCTTTGGATGTCTCTACCCCAGCACGTGGTGCTGCTAGGCCTCCTGCAGCCATGTCTATTAAGGCCTTTGCCAGGGCCAAAGCAGCCAAAACTGCTAAATCTGTGCCTGTTAAGCCCCCCTCACACAGGCCCAGTTCCAGTTCTCAAATGCTTACTCTGGCAGAGGATCTCATCTCTTTAATTAGGGGATCCCAATCTCACCCAGACAGGGCCTCTCAGCCTCCAGAAAAGAGACCTAGAGCAGAGCCCCCAGAGCCAGTGTCCTCTGATGATTCTTCGGATGACTCAGACATTACAGACCATCCAGAGGCTCCTTTTTCTACTTATGAAGATTCCGATGCTGAAGAATCTATTCCATCTGCTTCTCCACCGGAGGAATTTTCCTTTGGGGAAACCTTACATGCCATGAGAGAACAATTCCAATGGCAGGGACAAGATTTCTCAGATTCAAGAAAAAGGCTTAGGACCTTTCTACACTTACCACAACATAGGCCCTTAGCTATACCTCCAGTTCTGCCTGTTGTGGATGATGCATTTAATGATGTTTGCACTGCTCCTGATACTTTACCTCCAGCCCCTGCCAAACCAGATAGGTTTTACAGGGTACCAGACACTCATCACCACCTATACAAGGCCCCACTTGCAGATCCTGAGACTATCTCCCAGGGCCCTAAAGCAGTAGCTTCGACCACAGCAAAGAACCCTCTCCCTTCTGAAAGGGAATCCAGGTCCTTAGAGAGATGGGGGAAAAAAGTTTACACCTCTGCTACTCTCTCAGCTAGAGCTTTGAACTGTCAGTTTCATATGATCCAATACCAAGAGTTTATGCTTGATCAGTTAACTAAGAAACTGTCCTCTGATGACTCCTTAGATAAGAAATATGTTTTAGAAATGGTGAATAACATTCAGCAGGTTAGTAACCATTCTTTAAAATGTGGCTATGATGCACTGGAGGCTTCATTTAAATCAGCCATGACTGGCACAGTGATAAGAAGGCATGCATGGTTGAAGGAACAGGTCTTGCCGGATCATGTTAAAGCAAAGCTGTTAGATGCTCCTATGGATAAGGCCAGTCTATTTGGTACCCCTGCTCAGCAAGTAATGAAGAAAATGGAAGAGAAGGCAAAATCTGTACAAACAGTTAAGGATTTCTTACAGGTTCAGCCCCCAAGGTTTAGCAGGAACTGGCCTTCCAAAAATTGGTCCTTTCCAGACTCCTCAAAATCTCAGAGAGGCAGGAATAGATGTTCCAGAGGCAGAAATCAATCCAGAGGAGGTGCCTACAGAGGACGCCAGTGGCAAGGCAATAACCAGCGAGGCACAGACACAACCACTGCCACTACAACAGGATAATCACAGTGACTTGGCTCTGACACCGCCTACCAGGGAACAAATAGCAGCACCTTTAGGTGGAAAGTTAGCCTTATTTACAAAAATCTGGCACTATATCACAAAAGACAAGTGGATTTTGCAAACCATAGACCAAGGCGTTTCACTTCCACACCTTACCAGTAAAAAGAGGAATGCCAAACCTACCGCCAAACCAAAAAACAGAAGCTCTAAAGCAGATAGCTTAATTAACAAAGATGAGAGCTGTGGAAAGAGTACCACTAACAGAACAGGGCAAAGGATTCTACTCCAGACTCTTCCTAGTACCAAGAAAAGAGAAAAGTTGGAGACCTATTCTCGACCTGTCCGTTTTAAACACATTCATCATTGTCCCAAAATTCAAAATGCTGACCCTACAGCAACTTCTTCCCATGCTGGGCAAGGAATGTTGGCTGGTAACTCTAGATCTCAAGGAGGCATACCTGCACGTCCCCATACGACCAAATTGCAGAAGATACCTCAGATTTCTTGCAGGATCAGAGCATTATCAATTCTCAGCATTGCCCTTTGGCTTATCTACTGCGCCCAGAGTATTCACAAAATGCCTGGCATCAGTAATCGCTCATTGCAGGCTACAGGGAATCCAAATTTATCCATACCTGGACGACTGCCTGATACAAGCGGACAACAAAAGCAAGCTGACAAAAGACTTACAAAGAGTCATTTGCTTACTACAAGCTCTGGGATACACAGTCAATTTAAAAAAGTCAAGACTGATACCATCCCAAAAAGAACATTCTTGGGTGCGGAATTGGACACAGTAAAACAGATGGCATTCCTAACTGCAGAAAAACAAGAACAACTCCCTCTTTACTTCTTGGCATTAACAAAGCAGAACAAACTAACAGCAAGAAAAGTACTGCAGGCCTTGGGCTTCATGGCATCATGCATAATCCTGGTCCCCCATGCCAGACTGCATATGAGAAAACTACAGTGGTACCTAAAGAATTTATGGTCTCAACACAGGCACAGCTTAGAAACCGAAATCCCACTAATACCATGCCTGAAACAGGAGTTCCTATGGTGGGCTCAAGCATGCCAGTCAAACCCAGGCTTGCCCTTCCACAACTTTCAAGCAAGCCAAACCATCACAACAGACGCCTCAGACCTAGGCTGGGGGGCACACCTGCTGGACAAATGCATACAAGGGTTATGGACTCCAGACCAGCTGCACCTGCACATAAATCAAAAAGAAATGCTGGCAGTAAAACTAGCAATCCAGAATTTCAGACCTTTCCTCAGAGAAGGCCATTTAATGATAAGGACAGACAACACCACAGTCATGTGGTACATCAACAAACAGGGAGGCACTCATTCATACCCCCTATGCAGAATAACTCTGGACCTTTGGAATATGGCTCTGAGCTACAACATCCAGTTACAGGCAATGTTTGTACCGGGAAAAGAAAACACCCTAGCAGACATGTTAAGCAGAACTACCTCGGACGCTCACGAATGGATGCTACACCCAGACATCTTCAAGGCCATCACAAAAAAATGGGGAATGCCACAAATAGACCTATTCGCATCCCCACTCAATCACCAGCTCAAGAAATTCTGCACAAGGACATACCACCCACTTGCATGGAAGGTGGACTCTCTATCCTTCAGTTGGAAAGGCCTGACAGCATATGCATTTCCACCTCTTCCTTTGATGCACAAGGTACTACTGAAAATCAAAGAGGAACGTCCAAGGATATTTCTGATAGCTCTGAATTGGCCAAGACAACACTGGTATCCATTGCTGAGGAGCATGTCTCGGGGGGGAAAATGTGGACACTACCCCTGATGCCTTTGATGTTAACTCAGAACAACTACAACATCATGCATCCAAACCTAAAAACTCTGCAACTGACTGCCTGGAACATCACATAACAGCAACTAACCCAGATTTATCCCAAAGGGTTAAAGACATTATCCTGGAAGCCCGTAGACCTTCAACAAGAAGGAACTATGCAGGAAAATGGAAAAGGTTTGTCATTTGGAGTACTGAAAGAGGAAAAGATGTGTCGAACATAGATATTGCTAACATCCTGGAGTACTTGGCAGAGCTCCTCCATACAGGCCTGTCCTATTCCTCCATCAAGATACATGCATCAGCTATTTCTGCAGAATACAGCTTCGATCCCCCTGTCTTCTCACATCCTCTACTCAGACAGTTCCTCAGAGGAATCAAGAATGTAAAACCTCCTAGGAAACCACCATTACCAGCATGGGACTTGAACTTTGTGCTAGAAAAATTGACACTCCCTCCATTTGAACCAGCAGCAACAGCAGATCTTCAACACCTATCATGGAAAACTGCTTTCCTACTGGCAATTACTTCGGCAAGGAGGGTTTCAGAGCTACAGGCCTTAATGGCAGTACAACCCTTCCTAATCTTCCATCAAGATAGAGTGTCCATGAGAACTAATCCTACATTTATGCCTAAGGTGGTATCCAGAGTGTCTCTAAACCAGGCAATCCACCTACCTACCTTCTTTCCCAATCCACAGAACAGGGGGGAAAGACTGCTGCATACCTTGGATGTACATAGACAGTTACGCTACTACCTGGACAGAACCAAAGGTAACAGAAAAACTGACCAGCTGTTAGTAGCCTATGCAACAGGAAGGGAAGGAAAAGCAATTTCCAAACAGACAATCTCCAAATGGATAGGAAATTGCATAAGATTCTGTTACTCCTACCATGGAAAACCAATTCCACAGAACATAAGACCTCACTCTACAAGGGCTACAGCCACTACCACAGCTTTCTTACGAGGAGTGGCAACTAAGGACATTATTGAGGCGGCTACTTGGACCTCCGTGCATACATTTGCCAAGCATTATAACTTACCTCTATACTCTAGATCCCGAGCAGGGTTTGCCACTGCTGTATTGCAAGGGATCCTAACTACACCATAATTCTTCTTCCTCCTCCCCTAGTTTGGCTATGGTATTCTACCCATTTGTTATGACTGCAGATGCATCCTTGAAGGACATAGTACAGTTTTGTACCTACCATAAATGTAGATGTCCGAACAGGATAGCATCTGCAGTCAGGATTACCCACCCTCCTTCCCCTCTGTGGTACTCCTAGGGTATTTACCCTCCTAATAGCTAGCTAGGGGGGGTCTCTTATGGTGTATTTGTTTGTATATATGTACATACATGCTTATTGGTTATGTTTGCCTTCTACTTTTTTGGAAACATTGGCATTTACCCAAAATTTAGCTTTCCAAAAGGGCAACTGGCATCTGGGGCAAGAAACACTGAGGAAAATGGCGTCGGCTGATGCCTTTATACCCGAAGACCAGCAGAGATGACGTCGGGTGAAGTGCGACACCAGCCGAGGCCAGACCCAGACTTTGGAATCCGGCTGACCGAAGGGCTGCCTGACGACAGGACAACCCATTTGTTATGACTGCAGATGCTATCCTGTTCGGACATCTACATTTATGGTAGGTACAAAACTGTACTTTTCAGGAGATACCTGCGATTCTCTGTGGCCTCTTCACATTATCAATTCTCGGCTTTGCCCTTCAGTCTTTCTACAGCACCGAGGGTCTTCACCAAGTGCCTGGCACCAGTGGTGGCCTTCTGCAGGACCCAAAGGATTCAAATTTTCCCTTATTTAGATGACCTGCTTATTCAAGCAGATTGCAAGGAATCCCTCCTATTCCATCTTCAGACCTGTGTCTCCCTCCTGTAGGCACTGGGGTTCTAGATAAATTACCCCAAGTACAATTTGACCCCCCCTCTCAAGACCTTGTCTTCTGGGGTGCTGAATCTGGACAGATATCATCAAGGCCTTCCTACCTGCCGAAAAGGTGGAAAACTTAAGGCAGTACCTGCTCGCTGTCCTTCAGGCCACGGAATCGACTGCCAGGCAGTACCTCAGGCTCCTGGGCCACATGACCTCGACCACTCCCATGCTACCATTGGCAAGACTTCACATGAGAAAGCTACAGTGGTACCTAAGATCCATATGGACTCAACACCCTCATCCTCTGGAATTCAAGATCCCCTTCTTACCTTCTCTCAAGAAAGAGATTCAGTGGTGGCTGAATCAAGTGAGCAACAACCCAGGCCTACTCCTTCAGTTACCCCTGCCAGTGCAGGAAATGTATAGGGATGCCTCAGACCTGGAGTGGGGAGCAACTGTGGGCTTGCTAAGGGTCCAGAGTACTTGGCCGGATTCCTCCAAACAGGAGCATATCAATGTCAGAGAGATAAGAGCAATACTTTTGGCCCTGAATCCTTTCAGCCTTCTCTGAAGCAAGGCCCATTGAAACTGTTCACAGACAACACCACAGTGCTGTGGTTTGTCAACAAACGGGGGGGAACAAAATCATATTT